>NC_037094.1:17810000-17960000 GCF_002994745.2 Rosa chinensis | reverse complement strand
TGTGATTCCATTTCTTTTTCTTGTTTTCATGCTTAGCTTTTCTCATGGGATTGCTCAGGAAACCGAGCTTTCTCATGTCCCTACGAAAACGAGCAATTTACAGACATACATTGTCCATGTAATGCAACCAGAGGGTAAAGTTTTTGCCCAAAGAGAAGACCTGGCGAGCTGGCACAAATCTTTTCTGCCATCTATGACGGCAAGCTCTGATGAGCAAACACGCTTGCTTTACTCCTACAAAACTGTGATCAGTGGTTTTTCAGCAAGGCTAACTCAAGAGGAAGTGAAAGCAATGGAACAGATGAATGGTTTTGTGGCGGCACATCCTGAACGAGTGTTTCGTCGGAAAACCACACACACTCCCAACTTCTTGGGGCTGAACCAACAAGCAGGAATTTGGAAAGACTCAAACTTTGGGAAGGGAGTGATCATTGGAGTACTGGATGGCGGAGTATTCCCCAGCCACCCTTCATTCAGTGGTGCAGGAATTCCACCTCCACCTGCTAAATGGAAAGGGAGGTGTGACTTCAATGTGTCAGAATGCAATAATAAATTAATTGGAGCACAGTCGTTCAATCTTGCAGCCATGGTTCTCTCAAAAAAAAAAAAAAAATCTTGCAGCCATGGCATTGAAGGGAGCAAAAGCTGAACCGCCAACTGATGAAGACGGACATGGAACACACACAGCAAGCACAGCTGGTGGAGCGTTTGTGCAGAATGCTGATGCGCTAGGAAATGCCAAAGGCACAGCAGTTGGGATGGCACCTTATGCTCACCTGGCAATATACAAAGTCTGTTTTGGAGAACCCTGTCCAGAAAGTGATATCCTAGCTGCCCTTGAAGCTGCTGTTCACGATGGTGTTGATGTGATCTCAATCTCCCTTGGAGAAGATCCAGTTCCATTTTTCCAGGACAGTACTGCAATCGGTTCATTTGCAGCAATGCAAAAGGGAATATTTGTTAGTTGTTCAGCTGGAAATTCTGGTCCATTTAACGGCACATTATCTAATGAAGCCCCTTGGATTCTCACAGTTGGAGCAAGCACCCTCGATAGACGCATTGTAGCTTCAGCCAAGCTTGGAAATGGATTAGTATTTGACGGTGAATCTCTCTTTCAACCGAAAGATTTCCCTTCAACATTGTTGCCTCTTGTTTATGCTGGAGTAAATGGAAAAGTAGAGTCTGCATTTTGCGCTGAAGGATCCTTAAAAAACATAAGTGTGAAAGGTAAGGTGGTTGTGTGTGAGAGAGGTGGGGGAATAGAAAGAATTGACAAGGGAGTGGAAGTGAAAAATGCAGGGGGTGCAGCCATGATTCTACTGAATGCGGAAACTGATGGATTCAGTACCTTAGCTGATGCTCATGTTCTTCCTGCAGCACATGTGACCCATGCAGCTGGACTGAAGATCAAAGCATACATAAATTCAACAGCAACACCAACAGCGACAATCTTATTCAAAGGAACTGTCATCAGAGACTCAACATCTCCAGCTGTTGCTTCCTTCTCTTCAAGAGGCCCCAGCCAGGCAAGTCCAGGAATTCTGAAACCAGACATAATTGGACCAGGTGTAAGCATTCTTGCTGCATGGCCATTCCCTCTTGACAACAACACAAAATCAACATCCAGTTTTAATATAATTTCCGGAACATCAATGTCATGTCCGCATCTCAGTGGAATTGCAGCTTTGCTCAAGAGCTCTCACCCATACTGGTCACCAGCTGCCATTAAATCTGCTATAATGACTTCTGCTGATCTTCTAAACTTGCAAGGCAAACGGATTTTTGATGAAACACTTCAGACTGCAGATATCTTAGCCACCGGTGCGGGCCATGTCAATCCATCAAAGGCAACCGACCCAGGACTGATATATGATATTCAACCTGATGATTATATTCCATATCTTTGTGGCTTGGGCTACAACGATACTGGAGTCAGTATCCTCGTGCACAGACCAATAAAGTGCTCAAAGGTATCAAGCATCCCTGAAGGAGAGCTGAACTACCCTTCATTTTCTGTCAAGCTGGGACCATCTCAGACATTCACAAGAACTGTGACAAATGTTGGTGCCTCATATTCCACTTATTCAGTCAAGGTATATGCACCACTAGGAACCCATGTGACTGTCAAACCCAGCACGCTTTACTTTACAGAGGTGAACCAGAAGGCGTCATATTCAGTGACATTCAGTCGTACTTCAGGAGGTAAAGCTGGTGCATTCACACAGGGATTTATAACATGGGCTTCTACTAATCACGTTGTCCGGAGTCCAGTTTCTGTTTTATTTCAGTGAGATGCATGTCGTATATTGGGATTGCAGTGATTTGCAGTGTCATCAGACTTCATGGTGCTATATGTGATTACTTATGTATACCTACTCATTTCTTTACGATTTCTATAATATATGGTTAATTTCTTAATGGAGACAACTCAGACTCTATGCAAAGAATATTAACCAAGAAACTAAAAACAAGGTACCAGACAGATGAAGGATAAAAAATAAAAAAAACACAAAGATGAATATGAAATATGATAAAAAAAAGGTTCCAGTAAGAAGAGACATAAGTCACATAACACATATATCTCCAACACTAAAAGGTAATTCAATAACACAAAACACTTTCTCAAGTCTAACTTAAACTTTATGTCTAAACTTTTCAGTAACAAATATTACTGATAGAAATCTATTCACTTAAACTTATCCCTTCCCCTTTTTTGCACACTGTTAGTAAATAATAAAGAACTGTGGAGAAATTAATCCTTATGTGACAATGACAAATGTTCTAAATGTTGTCAAGCTCCTTTGTTAATGTTGGCATGCCTACATAAAGTTTTAGGGTTGCTGTAACATTTTTAACACCACAGCATACACAGATCCAGATGCCCTCATGACACAAAATATCAGTAGTATTGATCATCTCAATCAGTAAAAAGGTAATTGGAAAGAAATTTTTCCATTGCAAGAAATCAACATAAGCTTCATCAGTTGCCATATAAGCATCTTTAATTGCATTGTACCTGAAATTCGATAGCTGCATAGTAACACCGACCAAACAGAATTGCATGACAACGGCATTAACCAAAACCAGGAGGCACATCGGGGTCCTCGTCGCTACCATCACACTCCTGCTTGTGCTCCGTGTCTGTAGAAACGCCAGGAGCCACTATGCGATCAACACCCTCGGTATCCATCTTATCCTGTAACATTTCCCGGTGCTCTGTCATAGCTCCTTTTTCACGAGGCGGAAGTTGTGCCTCATGGTTATTGTCATCCTGATGATTGTCGGACACACCAACAACAGCTCCACTGGCAGCTCCAACGACTAATCCATTATCACCAGACTCGACTTGAACTTGAACAACATGAGTGGAGGACTGACCGTCTGCATTCCCATCTGGATTAGCCAATTTATTGTAAACAGACTGAACAGTTTCGCTTATTTCACTCTGCATTGCATCACTTGATCTGATTATCCCCCACAACCCATCCGATATCTGGCTCATCACTTTCCCCCTAGCAATTCGAAACACGAAAAACAAAATCGGCATAAACCAGATGTCACAACATTGCTCCTAGACTGATTCTGAGCTCGAAATTCATAAACAAACATATAAAGTCATCAGTAAACAATTACATGATTGAGAATGAGAGATAATTTAAGGACTTACCCAACCTCCTGATAAATGTCATCAGAGAGTTGCCTGGGTTTCATGTTCTCGGCACCTGGGCGATTAAGCGCTTGTGATTGCTTCACAATTGAAATAATATTTTCGCGTAATTCCTCCTGCAAATTAATAGTCTTTTTTGTTCAGAGAGACACTAAATCATAGCAATTCGAAACACGAGCAATGCAACACTAAATTCCAAAACTTTTTTTGGCACTGCTTGCTTGGTTCGCGATTCAGAAAGAAATAGGAAAGAGGTAAACAGAGAGAGAGAGAGAGAGAGAGAGAGAGAGAGAGAGAGGGGTTACTGACGTTGTTTTTGAGCTTTTGAATGATCTTGCGGCGGAGCCTGTCGAAGTCGCCATCGTCCTTTAGCTTCGCTATCACCTCTTCTTTGCTTACCTTGAGATTCTGGGAGCACTCCATCGGATTTTCGCTTTTGCTTTTGCTTTTGCAACTCGAACGACTTTTCTACTCCAATTTCTTTTTTTTCTTTTTTTTGGCTTTGGTACAATGGGATGGTATTTATTTATTTAAAAAACATCGGTGACGTTCATTGAAGGAGAAATTCTTACGTAAGAGTTGCCGCAGCAAGTGGCCTCCGATCAGAAAAAAGAAAATTTTTTCTCTTTTTCAAAAATGCCCTTGATTTTTAATGTGAAATATCCAAAATACCCCCTTCTTTAACACTGATTGGGCCGCCGCACTACTACGTGAGTACGTGGTGCGGGTGTCTTACGGAAGTCTCTCTCCTTTAAGTCTTTAAGAAAGTTGTTATCTAAATAAATTCACTCTTTTAAGTTTTATGTAATTAAGCTCGATGAGAAAAGCCCCTCAAGATATAATGAAACTATACAATCTCGTTCTTTCTTGTGGTCAATCGCGCTAACAGATTTAGATTCAATGATAAAAAAATTAAATTTAATGATGTAAAATAATAAAGCAAATTTTTTTTTAAAAAAATAAATAATAAAGCAGTTGAAACGCTGAAATACTAATTATTTTCTATCATTGGATTTAGATCAACAACATTTGAATACAATTGGTTTACTTCAAAAAAAAAAAATACAATTGGTTAACAAAAATGCCATGTCATCATGATAAAATAACAAAATAGAAATTAAAAAATAATAGACGCAGCCCAATAACTAAAGCCCAAACCAAATGGGGCACCAAAGCCCACGTAGTAGTGCGGCGGCCCAATCAGTGTATTAAATATAAACGCAGAAATTATAACAACTTAAAACTGTGCATTTATTTTCAGCCGTCATATTCACTTGTCCCTCACAGTCCCTTAAAAACTGTCCCTTACGTGAGCAGGTCTTATAATAATAATATAAAAACTGTCCCTTCTTTTCAGTTTACCCCCCTGAAGTTAGGGGTCGTCATCATGTTAGTCCCTCCAGTTTCAATTTAATCAGTAACACCCTTGTACTCTCCAAATTCATCACCCGTGTCCAATTTCTACTATTCCGTCCAATTTTGACCGTTAAGTTTGACTTTTGAGGGCTAAAATGGTCATTTCAAGACAAAAAAAACAAATTTTTTTTTTTTTTTTTTCGTTTTTATTTTTTTTCGTTTTTATTTTTTTTGCATTTTTTTTTCTGTTTTTTTCTTTCATTTTTTCTTTTCTTTTTCTTCGCTTATTAATTTATTATTATTATTATTATTATTATTATTTTTAAATAATTTTGTCTTCAACCTATACACTACAAGTTATAATAGGTTTATAAAAACAAAAAAAAAAACTCTAGGTGGTCAAAAAGCAGCTCGTTGGTCTACGATATTTGTGATATTTCTTCACTTTATTGGGGATATATCCTATTATTCTTCACTTTATAAACCTATTATATTTTATAGATATATTTTACAAATATATCCTAAAAATTTTCGCTGGCTGGTTACAAATAAACCCTATAATAGGTTTATAAAAACAAAAACAAAAATACTCTAGGTGGTTAAAAAGTCGCTCGCTGGTCTACGATATTTGTGATATATCTCCGATAAAGCGAAAAATTTTAGGATATATTTGTAAAATAAATCTATAAAATATAATAGGTGTAAAATATATCCTATAATAGGTGTAAAATATATCCTATAATAGGTTTAAATATAATAGGTTTAAAATATAAAATAGGTTTAAACCCTATAATAGGTTTAAAATATAAAAAATTTCGCTTTATCGGAGATATATCACAATAAAGTGAAGAATTTTAGGATATATCCCCAATAAAGTGAAGAAATATATGTATTTATTTTTTAATCATATTTTATAGATATTTCTTCACTTTATTGGGGATATATCCTAAAATTCTTCACTTTATAAACCTATTATATTTTACAGATATATCCTAAAATTCTTTGCTTTATCGGAGATATATCATAAATATCGTAGACCAGCGAGCGGCTTTTTGACCACCTAGAGTTTTTTTTTTTTTTTTTATAAACCTATTATAACTTGTGGTGTATAAGTTGAAGACAAAATTAAAAAATAATAATAATAATAATAATAATAATAAGCTAAGAAAAAGAAAAAGAAAACAAGAAAATAAAAAAAATTGAAAAAAAAAAACAGACAAAAAAATGCAAAAAAAAAAAAAACAATTTTTTTTGTTTTTATTTTTTTATTTTTTTTGTCTTGAAATGACAATTTTAGCCCTCAAAAGTCAGACTTAACGGTCCAAATTGGACGGAATAGTAGAAATTGGACACGGCTGATGAATTTGGAGAGTATAAGGGTGTTACTGATTAAATTGAAACTTGAGGGACTAACATGATGACGACCCCTAACCTCAGGGGGGTAAACTGAAATTAATCCTATTTTCTATCATTGGATTTAGATCAACAACATTTGAATACAATTGGTTTACTTCAAAAAAAAAAAAATACAATTGGTTAACAAAAATGCCATGTCATCATGATAAAATAACAAAATAGAAATTAAAAAATAATAGACGCAGCCCAATAACTAAAGCCCAAACCAAATGGGGCACCAAAGCCCACGTAGTAGTGCGGCGGCCCAATCAGTGTATTAAATATAAACGCAGAAATTATAACAACTTAAAACTGTGCATTTATTTTCAGCCGTCATATTCACTTGTCCCTCACAGTCCCTTAAAAACTGTCCCTTACGTGAGCAGGTCTTATAATAATAATATAAGAGGTATGTATTCTTCTTTTCTATACTCCAATAGAGAATGTACATATTGTACTTTTTTTTTCTTTTTTCTAATGTGTTTGGTTATTCCTCAATACTATTGCACGTTTTGTCTATAATTTTGTTGAGTTTTGCAGTAGAGTTTGACAGTTTCATTGAAACATATTTTGTTTTCATTAGTTTGATTTCCACTAAAAAAGAAATTTCACTTTTCTTGTTGTGCAACTATGTTAATTCTCAATAAAAAAAAATAGACATGGATTTTTATAGAACCAAATTGGACTTTTGAGAATTTAGAAACAAAGACTTTTTACGACACTTATTTGAGTTTACCAACAAGAATATAGGAAACTTATAAATAATTCTCGCCAGGGGCCTATAGATAATTCTCTCCAGGGGCCTAGAAAGATTCAGGACTGGGCCAGCGCAGGCCCGGCCCTGCCCAAGGGCGGCCTTGGCGACGGCCCAGGGCACAAGAGCAAGTGGGGCACACAATTTTTATATATACAACTTAACAACTATACATATATGTACAAACAGAAATATATATATATATATATATAATTGTATATTTAATTATATAAAATTATATATGTATGGAATGGAACGATAGTGGAAGAAAAATTTTAAAAGTAGAGAAGGGAATGAGAAAGTGTATGCCATTTGGTATTAATTTATAGTGGTATCCGAAGAAAAAGCCCCAAATGTAGGGAAAGGAATGGAATAGTGCCGGGCATTTGGGCACCTAGGCCACAACTTTATTGAGAATTGGTATCATGCCTCTGAAAAGCATATTGCCGGCAAAACTGCAAGAGACCAAGAGTCATAGCTGTCTTGCTCTCTCCCTCTCTCTCCCAAGTTCGAAACGTTAAAACCCAGCAATTGTTTTCTTTAAATTGGTTGCAATGGCTACTCAATTCCAGATTTCCATTTTCCAGGTATTGTTGTATGCTCCACTGTTTATCAATTATCATTCAAGATGATTTCTGACAACCTACTCATTCATCAGTTTTCGATTTTTGATTTTCAATGTTAGGTGCAATTAGAAGTTGGATATGCAAGTCAATCTCGATCAGAAAAGAAAAAACAAGAAGGAAAAGGATTGATTCCAGATTTCCAGGTTTTATTGTTCTATCACTTCTATGCTAGTGTGTAACATCCCGTATTTTCACTTACCCGTTTACTAGTCATTTGGACGGTAAACGACAACTACTCTCACTTTTACCCTAATTCGGTATTTTAGTGGCCCTAAAAGTTGACTTTTTGATCGGGCCAAAATTTGAGAAAACTTCCTTCTTGAAAGTTGTAGGGGACGTTAAACCGAGCGCGTGCATATGTAGTGCGTAAAAATCGGAGTTCGTACGCGAAGGTTATGAGCAAAAGATTAAAGTTACTGTTCCCGGTTACTGTTCATGGTAGAAATTTGTTTAAATAATGAAAATTTACTGTGGTAGGTTTCCAAATCCGGAAACCCACCTTTCTCTCTCCTCTCCCCCGATCTCTCCCCTTTCCTCTTCGGGCGATTTCTTCTTCTCTTCGATTCGCCATCGTCCGGCCACTAACCGGTGGGCAACCGGCCACCACGTGATCGCCTCTTCCTCCTCTTGACGCTAGTCCCCTTGTGTTTCGACGATTTGGCCGGAAAAGCTCGGATCGAACGAATTTCCTCCCCGGCTGCAGTTTGAAGCTTTTGCCGATTTCCGGCGATTCCGGCCACCTCCGGTCCCCATCTCACCGTCGAAGGTTCGGTTTTCCTCACTGATCATTTCCCCTATGGCCTTGTATCACGATTTGTTGTGTAGAGGTCGAATCGACGAATTGGAATTCTAGGGTTCTTGAAGATTTCTGGTTTTTTTTTCATTGTTTGATTTCGGCCATTTAGAGTTAAAATTGATCAATGTTGTAGTTGAGAAGTTGATTGGGTCTGTTGAGATGATGTTGTTGCCGGAATTTAGTGGTCATCGGAGCAGGTTGTCGCCGGCGCGTGGTCCCCACGCGCCGTCACTGTAGGTAGCGCGTGGAGGCGCGTAGAGCAGTGTTTTAATTCCGGTTTTTAGCCCATTAAATCCTATAAATTGTGTAGAGCTTGTATGTGAAGTTTGGTAATTTTTGGAGAAGCTTGGAATTAATTATGGATTTTGAAATTTAAGGTTTCGATTATCGAATTTCGTGAATCCGACCGTCGGATATCTCTCGGTTCTGCCTTGGAACCTTTAAATTAACGAATTGGTATTAGTGATATAATTTGGGCTGAATCCGAGGAGAATGGGAGATGTAATTGTAAGGATTTGATTTTAGGAATCGTATTAAATTGTTGAATAATTATTCACGGAATATAATTGTGTACAGGACGACGTACCGAGCTATTGCTCGATGACGGAACACAAATGCGTGATCGTCGGAATAGTACTGTGAGTGGACTTTTGTTTTAAATAGCGATGCATGCATTTATTCTCTTAAAATAATGCTCTAGCGTTTATTTATATAACTTTTTGAGGAAATGAATTAATTTTCGGAAATTGATTTCGAATTATATCTTGGATTTGCTTTCAATAATGAGTTTCAAATGTTGGTTTTGTTTTACTATGTTATTTGATGAATTTCTTATTCCGAGGTAAAACTTCCGGAATTAAGCATATCCCTAATCACCGAGTTAAGCTCCGGAAAGATATTTAAGATGAGTTTCAATGGAGTTGGATATTCTCAATTGTTTATTGACTTTCGATTTTGGCATCGGGAATGCCTAATTAAGGATTTTGGATTTGTTTGATTTCCGATATTACTTTTATTTATGCGGATTCAGAATTTATACTATATATTTTATATTTATATTAAGCAATTTGAGATTATAATGAGATTTCGACGAAGTAAAACTTTATACTTATTTTTATCTTATTTATTTTGAACTTGAGATGATCTTGGCGTGCGGGGTCACGTCTTTGCACACTTGGATTCTTACTTTGTGAAATAAGTGGGGAAATTATACAGTTTTTCTTGGCTTTCGACTATCTTCTTTTTCACCATACGCGGGTCTTGTGCTTAGGTCTCCTCCTCACTTACTTTGTGTTTGTGGGTGGCAGTGAGGTAGCATTCTCCTCCTCACGTGGGTGGTAGTCGAGGTGATATTCTCCTCCTCGCACAATCTATGTGCGAATGGTAGTTGAGGTTGTTAGTTCTCCTCCTCGCACAATCTATGTGCGAATGGCAGTCGAGGGTAGGTAGAGCCTGAGGGGCTCCATTCCCGTATGGTGAACTCTCTTCCCCGTATCCTTTTATTGTTGTTTTTGACTAGCGGGGCTAGTCCGTTTTCCGTTAACCAGTGGGGCTGGTCCTATTTCTCGAGCATTGGAATTTAAATTCTTATTTGTGGTTATTTGTGACTAGCCCATTTCTTTAGAGGAGCTTCTCTTGATTTGTTTTCTAAATCGTTGCATGCATCAAGAGTTTTAAGGAAATAAATGTGGGAAAGTATAAAAATCCTTTTGGTTTAAAATTGTTTATTTTGTCCACTCACGCTAACGTTTTTTATATACTTTTCCCTGGGCCCTTCGATTTCAAATGCCCAGTTTGCAGGCGAATTGGTTGAGGTTGGGCGTACACGGAGTTGAGGCATAGTCAACAGCATAGCTTCCGCGGTTGCCTTTGAGTTAGGTTGTCCTTATTTACCTTTCTATTAGAATTGCTCTGATTACCTATGAGATTTATGTTTTTCAAGTTGAGGTTTGTGTTTTGTGAATTGGAGATTGATGTTGAGTTGGGGAGCAGGGTGGCTCCAGAAGTATAAGGATGACTTGATTTAGAAGTGTAAATGCTTTCTACAGGTTTAGGGTAGCCCATTTTAGGGGAAGTTCCGTCAAATTTTTGGTAGGATTTCTTCTAAGGTGGGCCCCGCAGGGCCACCTCGGATTTCAGGGTGAAATTCGGGGAGGGTCCTGTCATAGTGTGTATCATTCAAAGTTTAGACTGTTTAGTATTTTGGCTTGCTTGTTTGAGTTTTGTCTAGCTAGTTTCAATAATGTTTCCTCCGAAACAACTCTCAGGTTCTCAAAAAAGAAAAAGAAAGAAAAGAGAAGAAGAAATTATTCAATCTCAACGGGGATCTTTAGATAAATATTTTGTTACAGAAACAAAAGAATCTATTGAAAATCATGTTGAGAATTTAGTAAATGAACCTAAACTACAAATTCACTCTAATGAGTTTGTAGAAAATCTGAATGAGGTAAACGAAGAACTTGATGATATAGGTGAAAATGGAAGTGACGAATCAGAAAATAATGAAAATCCTTGCCAATGAACTTGAGTGCTTGAAATCATCAGCTGATTTGAATATTTTTGATCCTAGAGTTTGGGATTGTCTAGATTCAAAAATGAGAGACTTGCTCGTAGAAAAAGGACCTATTACAGAAACTAATATCAACTTTCCTAAGGATGAATTAGGTCGGCACTTTTCGTCTGAGTTTTATGTTCGAAAATTACCAAATGGTGAATCTCTTGATAGAAAATGGTTGATTTACTCAAAAAAGTTGGATAAAGTTTTTTGTTTCTGTTGTAAACTATTTAAAACAGCTCGCTTGAGAAGTCAATTAGCAAGTGAAGGGATAAGGGATTGGATGATGATGAATTGAAAAGCTGTTGTTTGAATCTTGAAAATGCTTTGAGAAATGGTGAGGGTTTTGATATTGATGTGAAATATTTGCTTATGAGTTATAAATTTTGTAAGAGATGTTGCCGAATGAGGCATATGAAACAGATAGGCCTTGGACATCCATTCAAATTATGGAGTTTGCAAAGAAAATGGATATATTTCCAAGTGTTATGGTTGCCTACAAGATTTTATTGACTATACCGGTGACTGTAGCATCCGCTGAAAGAAGTTTTTCAAAATTGAAGTTATTGAAGTCTTATCTTCGGACTACCATGACTCAAGATAGACTGAATGGATTAGTGATTTTAACCGTTGAAAGAAATATGTTGGCAAATGTTGACTACGAAAAGATAATTGATGATTTTGCTTCAAAAAATGCAAGAATACATCATTTTAGATGATTTGTAAACTTTTTTATACGGGGTTTTGGTTTTATGTCCTCCCTGTTGTGTAATGTTTCTTTATGTAATAGAGTATGACATTTGAAAGAATCATTACATGTCTATTATTCTAGGCTAGTTGGGCACAAAAAAAAAAATTCGCCCTGGGCATCAAAAAGCTCAGGACCGGCCCTGGGCCAGCGTCCAAGGTTATGAAAAAGGACATGAAAGACACCAATTCTACATTCATCTTCAATTTTTCCATCAAAAGTAATGATAGAGATCGAGTGCAGTACGTTGATGCATCATCAAATACGTGTTGTACTCGATTGCACATTTGCATGAAGGAGAATCATTCTATTTTAATTATATTGCTCACTTCCTAGGAAAGGTCGTTCCTGCTTTAATTGGAGTTTTCTATGATTGCAATTTTGGTCATCATCAAGTTGTTGCTTGTATTTTCAGTCGCACTAAATATAAAGTATGGAATGAATATTCAGGGTAAAGTCGGTAAACTACACTTTGTGTTTTGAAGTATAGTGGTAGCCTGGTAGGTGCTAAAATCATGGCTAAGATTCTAGAAGTTAAAGATAAAGGTGAAGAAAACATATCACTGTGATTTTTGCTATTACTCGTATTGCTGCTAACAGACTTTACAAGATGGAGAAATTTCTATTTTATACTAATAGAGAAGGCCCTGCTCAAGATGAAGTCCTAATATATCATCAATCCTAACGGCAAATGGTGTTGTAATGAACATGTGCTGTAACTCTTGAGCCTAATTACAATCAGTTTAGATTCTTCCTAATATATATATCTGTATATCAGATCACATCCAGAGCGGAGCTCCGCTTTGAAATTAACGTGTGAAGTTCGAGTTTTTGGTCACTTTTTGGTCGCATATATATCCACATCTCGACCGTTTAGTTTTTAGGTACTAGTGTATAGATCATCTCTGCAAATTTTCAGCCAAATTGATTATCGTTAAGATATCTAACTCGCTTAAACCAATGGACGGACTGAATCTGTTAACCTAAACCGTACTAGCTTTAAGGCAGCTATCAATGCCTTAACGATCATCATTTTGGCTGAAAATTTGCAGAGATGATCTATACACTAGTACCTAAAAACTGAATGGTCGAGATGTGGATGTGCGACCGAAAAGTGACCCAAAACTCAAACTTCACACGTTAATTTTCAAAGCGGAGCTCCGCTCTGGATAGGATCTGTATATATATATATATATATATATATATATATATATATATATATATATAGGGTGCTAAATATTACAATCAGTATAGATTCTGTTTGAACCCAAAATAACATTTTTTCCCGATAAGAGGGACTCGAAGAAATCTGGGCCAATATCCTTGGCCCAATTTATTTATTTGCGACAAGTTCGAAATATATTGCTTTGAGGCTAATCAAAGCCTACTTGGAGATCAAGCGATCTTGAGGCAAATTTGGATATTCCTTTATTTACTAATGATTATCAAATCTTTGATAATTAAGGATGATTTATTTGCTTGAATGCCAACATGTGTACGAGAGGATGAGCCATGCCAATCTTCCCATACAATTAATATATTCGCAAGTGGATACAATTAATATATATATATATATATATATATGGTGGTTCATGCATGGTGAAGCAATCAAGGAAGAGCTAGCATGATGGGCCATCAACTATTTGCAGCCAATAAGATGCATGCAAGGAACCAAGTTTTCCCATTCAGTCAAGCAATTAAGGTGGACGTGAAAACACTTCAAGGGGATTGCAATAAATAGGGGTGATATAATTATGCATGATTGCATAGCTACAGAGTCCCCGCGAGAATATATATGAACATATATACGTACATATCCAAACAGCTCGCGACCAAGAGGAAGATTGCGTCCAAGACTCTAAGAGGCAATTAATCTTTGCCTATATTCTAGCGGCGACAGAGGATAATTATTAATTGCCTACGATAGTTATCAAAACTATTAAGAGTTTTGATTTGATTCAAGGCCAATAACTGTGGCCTAAAATATAGTATTTCATTCATATTTGGAAAGTGAATCTGCAGCAGCCTATATATAGAGGCTAAAGACGATACAGAAGGGGAGCTCTCTCTAATCAATCAATCCCAGCGATTACAAAGCCTCCCCGGAGCAAACCTTCAACCTCGTTGAAACCCGGTGACCGCCCGCCAGTCCTAGTCTCCTCGCGAGCCGACTGTCAGCTTCACCAGATCAACCCGGCGACCGTGCTTCCAGTCCTAGTCTCCTCGCGAGCCGATTGCCAGTACTACTGCCACCGATACGACCAGCGAAGCAAGGGTAACGCCCTCGCAACCCAGCGAAGCTAAAGATACGCTTTAGCAAACCCCGTGCTTTCTCAAGACTTCCCAGTGATTGCTCTGCTCAACCTACAACGTTGAGTATCGATTTTGGTGACCGAAGAGATCACACCAAAGTCCTTATCCGTAAGGCCAAAGTCCTTTTCCGAAAGGCTAGAGAAGAACCCTGTGACGAGGTTGGTGCTCTCCTCGTCCACAGCGCTTGAAGAAGAAGTTAGGTCAAGGGACTACCCCAACGACTGCACCCCGCGGTGCTGGCACGCTTGCGCAATCACTCGCTCAAAATAGATTGTTTGCAAGCCAACTGGTTTTGGAGCCAAACAGATTCTTACTAAAAAGGAACGTTTAACTCATATACTAACATTTTTTAGGAATAAGACTCTTAATTCTGCAGGACCATGAAGAAAGGAAGACAAAGTATGAACGGGTACTACTGGGTTTGCTTAGCTTAGTTGGTTTCATTAGCTAGGGTTAATTATCAGGATAAGAAAGATAAGACCAAGTCAAAAAGTGACAATTAATGTCATCCAGAATAGTCTAGCATGCCCATGCATTCAGAATACAGTCATTCATTCCCACGTACCGGAGGGAGATCCGGGCCGGGGATAAAGACCAGTAGCGAATCGGTTCTATGGCGTTTCCCCCACAAATAGTAATTAAAAACTGAGGAACGTTAATTAAGGTTCATGAAACAAATCAAAATGATAACGTCGATCATATCCCAAGATCAGTCAACAGAAAATGATAGTTTCCCACTTTCCCCTCCGATAAGAAACTATCACCAAACCCATAGCTAGCCTTTTTCTTTGTTTGGGATCAATCTGCATATATATACCCCTAATTTTTAACCCTAATATTCCTGTTTTTACTTTCTTTAGTGCCTATATGTCCTCTTACCATTTTCTTAAGTGTATATACGGTACCCTTAAGAAGCTGCTTGCAAAAAAAAAAAAGAAGCTGCTTGCAATACAACTTCAAAACTTCAGTGCCATGCATGCCTATAAAAGTTAACTAATTATGAGTTCAATAATTGGCAATTTTAATTGATTCCCTTGTTGTTCTCTTTTCTTCTTTCTTTTTTTTTTAAGGAAAAAGAACCCCCAAACCCTAAAACTTATGCCTCTAAACTCCCAATTTCTTTGCTACTTTCTCTATAATTACGTTTGAAATTCAGCGTTTTACGGTTTAGAGTTTAGGTGATTAGGGGTTAGGGTTAAGGGTGAGGGGTTAAAGGATTAGAGTTAGGGTTTTAGGTTTTGTATTATGTCAGTTTTTTTGTTTTTTACATGTTAAGGATTTTTCAATAACAACTAAAATGACATTTTATTGATTTTAGCTGGATATGGTATATTAAGTTGGATATTAATTCTAATCTATTTCTGATTCAAAGCGTTGAGAGTGCGCGATAGACTTCACATCACAGCTATATTTTAGTAATATTTTAGTAATGAAGGAAAACAACCAACCACGACTCGAGTGTCCATCAGAATCTCATTGTGTGGTCATTGTTTCTCAATTTCTTAGCTTTCAAAAGAGAGAAAGCAACATTTCCTACGGCAACCCAATTACAGAGACCCAAAATACCTACTCCAAAACGGAATGTCTCCGGCAAACAACTCACGCCACAGGTCCATCACCGGCAGTCGAAACCCACACATCCCACTCCACATAAGACCAAACTTTTCACAGAGGAAATCAATAAAGACAAATACAAACATACAATATACTGAAATCAGAAAATGCAAGAGATCTTCTAAGAAATGAGTCAGAAAATGAAAGAGGAACTTCTAAGAAATGAGGGAGAGAGATGCTACAATACAAGAGTCAAAAGGGGAGGGTGACCCAATGCCTGCCTTCGACTCCATCACAGTCGGAAAGGCCCATTTCGCACAATAACAACTTCACTGCTACATTGAGACTTTCGAAATCCGGCGACTCCATCAGTGTTTTCCCAAACCAAAGACACTGTTTCACCGAGATCGCAGGACCACCTATTGAAGTTAAAATCTTGTTCACCCGGCCAAAGGTGGCGGACCCACTAATCCACTATCACTATTCAAACTGGAGATCTTACGGTGTTGATTCGTCCTAGTTTATTTCGTGGCTCACTTGGAAACCCACTTGCCGCTGTGTATATATATATATACTCTTGCGTCCCCAGCTTCCAAAGACCCCAATTTCTGAGTCCAAATTAAAGACCAATACTTTTCCAGCACCAACACGACCCACCGGATCGTCGTCATCAATGACGGACCCGGCGCTCTCTGAGGTCATTTTTGGAGCCCCCTTTCTCAACACGAACCCCGACGACCAGCCCACCGAATCGTCAGTAGTACTCGTAGTGGCCGGCCCAGCCTTCTTCGACATGAACGCCGGCGAACAACCCATACCCTGATACCCTCTTCCTTAGCAATGGCGAACCCGGAGCAATCTGAGTCCGAGGTGCTTTTCATCACCGCATATTCCAACCAACGACCTACCCGACCGTGGGGTCTCCCAGTGGCCGACTCTGAGGTATTTTTCTTTTATCTTTTTATTTCAGCTCCTTTCTTTGACTTCTCAATTGGCTAAGAAGGCAACGCGACGGATGCTCACAAAATATTAATTACTGTACAAAAATGTGTCGTCTTTTCTTTTTTCTTTTATGCGAAATTGTACAAGTAATTTTATGCCCTTTTCCTCGAATATCATTCCATTGAGAATATACCTTTCCCGTTGAGAATAGTTGCTTCATGAGTTAAACCTAGCTTAATTACCGTCAGTATTGATTCTTCCTAATATATAGGGTATTGAACCTAAAAGAACGTTTAACTCATGATAACATTTTTTTAGGAAAAAGTCTCTTGTCATATGAAACTCAAAATAATTAGTAAACAAATTCAATTTAGTAATGAAGTTCACCATTGTGATTGAAAAAAAAAAAACTAGTAATAATTTGAGCAAAGTTGCTACTTGCTAGAATGTATCACCTCTTGCGGAAATGCGGTGCCGATACATTATGGCGCACTAGAACAATATATCGACCATGTATATTGTTGAATTTTCGAAAGAAAAGACCTTGTATATTGCATGCTCCAACGATATATCAACCTTGTACATTGCGCGCTTGGACAATACTCTACTGCTATAACTTGATTATCGACTCACCTACCATATATATTTCTTTCATTTTCCATAAAGGTGAGTCTTAATTCTCCAGGACAATGAAGAAGGAAAGACACAGCTGGAATGGGTATTGGGCATGATTAGTAAGTTGGCTTGAAGGATAAGCGGGATCGAGTCAAACTGTGACGACGTCATATAGAAATAGTCAGGCATTCCGGTTTCAGACAGGGATAGAGACTATTAGCCAATCAGTTCGCTTGCATTCGAATATGTTCACCCCACTAATAGTAATTAAGTTAAGGGATCTGATCTGGATCTACTGAAAATAATGCCAAACCCATATCCTAATAGGTTCTATTACCAAACCCCTATCCTTTTAATTGGTTTGGGTGGTAAGGCTCAATTTGCAAAAAAAAAAACCCTTAATTTTGAACCCTAATATTTTTTTTTTAACCATCATTTATATTTGTTTGGATATAGGGCTCAATCTGTAAACCCTTAATTATTCAACCTTAATATTCCTTTTTTGCTTGCTTCGATCGCATATATATCCTCCTTTCTTTTCTTCATGCTATGCAAATGCTTTCGTTGTATGCTTTCTTCATGCTATGCAAAAGCTGATAACCAACGATGAGTTTATTAATTAGTAATTTCATTGAATATTCCAACTGTGTTATTTTTCTATTCTACTCTTTCCTTTTCTTATTTTGGAAAAAAGAGAATTGCATCCCAATCGGAAGGTTTACAACATATAAGTACATCGGATGACCTAACCAAGATGTATCCACTACGGCAGTCACTACCCGGCCAACCACAAAATCCCGAAAACTTGTTGATGAGAGTCACATCGCAGCTATATTTTAGTAATAAGACTAATAGCCAACTACGACTTGAGTGTCCTATCAGAATCTCATCATACGGTCCCTGTTTCTCAGCAGACAGCAAAATTTCCGACGCCCAAGACCCAAAACGGAAAGTCTCCGGTAAACAACTCACGCCACTAAAGTCGACCCAACCTTTCGTTGTTTCACAGCCGATCCATGCAAACACAACCTCCATCACCGGTACTCGAGACCCACATCCCACTCCACTAAAGACCATGTCTTTCACAGAGGAAATCACTGAAGACAAATACAAACGGATATACTAAGAAGTATTCTGTCCCAATTGCTTAATATTATGCAATTTTTCTTTCTCAAAAAAAATAAGACTCAAGGGTCGAAGAGGGAGGGTGACCCAATGCCTGCCCTCGCCTCTATCCCCGTCAGTGGGGAAAAACCCAGACTCCATCACATTCGGAAAAACCCATTTCGCACAATCCTCCCCTCGACTCCATAACAGTGTGTAAAACCCATTTCTCACAATAACAACTTTCACTGTTACATAGAGACTTCGAAATCCGGCGACTCCATCAGTATTGGAAAACCGCTTTCCCAAAACAAGGCACGGTTATACAGAGGTCGACTACCTTCGAAAACATGTACACCCGGCCAAAGGTGGCGGAACCACTGTTGAACCAGTGGGGACCCATACTTGATTATTGAAATATATTATATCACCATTAAAAAAATGGACATCTGTACGGTGTTCATTTGTGGTAGTTCTGTTTCGTGGCTTAATTGACAACCCATTTGCGCAGGGCCTGCCTTCTCAGTATACTACAACGACGGACCCCGGCGCACTCTGAGGTGCCTTCCTCCCGGCGAGCAACCCTCCGAATCGTCCGTAGTACTTGTAGTGGCCTGCCGAGCCTTCTTCTACATGAACGCCGGCGAACAACCCAGCCGATCGTGGTCACTCCCGGCCTCGGCAGTATCGGAGGTACCCCTTTTTATTCTTTATTCAACTACTCCTATCTTTGACTACTTGTGTAAGAAGGAAATCATGATCTTGGATTCTCTGCTAGAGAACACAATGCTATTATGGTTCATATTTCATAATGTTTCTGGGCTGGTGGGCTACCTCCCCCGTCCAGATACCCTCTGTTCAAAAAAAGAAAACGGAATTCTAGGATCATGAGAAGAGCAGGTCAAGTCATTTTATTGAAATCGGATTGACTGAAAATGAAACTGCATGTTGTTAAGCCCAACTTCCAGTCGTCCATACAGAGTCACAGACCCAGTAGGTCTCTCCTTATTCATCGATCTCTCCTTCCTTGTCTGTGAAATGAGATCCATACGTACGGCCTTAACCCTTATTCCGTTGTGCTGCCGCTTTTGTTAATCCATTTTCTGTCAGAAAAACACCGGCCCTGTGTAGCCAAAGGGCCGGAGCCAAAGCAGCGATGCTCAAAGAAACTAAACCGATGATGCAATCATGGTCCTAAATCTTAGATACTAGCAATAAAATAAATTGGATGTTAATTAAATTGAACTGATAGTTGGAAGAGTTTTCGTTTCTCCTTGGTAAGAGAGAGAGAGACGACGACGACGACAAAAAGAAGAGAGATGGATCTGCATATTACACAATGCAGAATTCAAGATCTTAGTATGATGTTTTCTGGCAGAGAATCCAAGTCCACATAAACATTAAATTACTGCAGAAAATTGACATCCTTCTTTGATATGAAAATTGTAAATGCCGTTGATAGTTACTTCCTTTTTCCTCGAATAGCTCTGTTGGCTGGTTAGTGCATGTTTTCCTCCATTCTACCAAGAAAAAATGAACTTTTTCCTGTGGTTGCTATTTCTTAATTAACCGATGTCTGAGCTATAATGCAGCGTGGGCTTAACCCCAATGCCAGACCTCTTAACTACTACAAGAATCAGATATATGTCCGAGGACTACCATACTCGATGACTGATGGTGAGATTCCAAATGTTGTTTTGTGTTTTTGTTTTAGAATTCCAAATGTTCGATCGTGTTTGCTTAGGGTAACTCTGTGCATGTTATGATGCAGCACAACTCGAAGCAATCTTCCGCGCTAGATTTGGGGCAGGTGTAGTGAACGTGAAAGTTTGGCTCAATAAGTACGGGATCACTATACAGTGTGGCCATGTCACTTTTGGATCGCGTAGCTTGGTGGAAGAGGCGGTGGCGCTGGGCGACTGGCAAGGGATCAGAATCGAAAGGCATAGACCTCAGTTCCCGAAAACACTGTTACGAGCATTGCGAGTGAGTTCTGAGGATCCCAATTCGCAGCTTTATGTGGCCCAAGCGAAGACTGAGCTGGACAGTTGGAGAAAGATTTATGTCGAGTGGCAGCAAAGCATGCTGGCAGAGAGGCTCCGCTTGACCCTATCGACTTCTTACTCCTTGTTCTAGTTTCGTTCTGGTAAAGTTTAGCAGTACTTACTGGGTACGTAACTACGTATACTTTGCTGGATAATACGTACTCCTTTAGTTTACTTAATAATGGAAGCTAGCCGGGGATGGACTCTAGTTACTTTATTCAAAGTTTGTATAATATGCTGACTCTTATACAGTACTCTGGATCCTAATTTCTGGAGTGTCATGGCTGCCAGAAATTCAGACGTGAAATAATCTGCTCTAATGCCATGCATGATAAGTTTTTGATAATAATGAAAGTAGATGAAGATCTAACAAGAACTAAGCAACGAAAACGGAGAAGAAGAAAATTAACTATACTGATATTTTCTCTGGTAATTTTACAAGGCTAAGATGCTTAACACTAATTTATACTGACTCGATCTGTGCTAATTAACCATCAGCTGTGATTATCATCATCATCCTCTAATTGCAGATGACTGACACGTGTCCCATCCACAGGTTTCAGAATATTCTTCTTGTAACTGAATCTTTTAATACATAAATCCCAACAGCTGAAGATTCCTCCTTTTCTTCTGCACAGACACGTGTTCTTTCAACCAGAGATAGCTGACCTTCGAGTTGACTTTGAAACTCTTCAATTACCTTTACACCCTATATGATCGCTACGTACTAAAAACTTCAACTTTCTTTTATTTCCAAAGAAAAAATTCCCCACCTCAACCCGCAGCCTCATGCCCTCATCTCCATAAACGAGCTTCCCACGCCGTCGAGCTCTCCACCGCGGCCGACTGCTCCGCCCAATATCAAAGCCCGATTCTTCTGTTTGTTTCTCCTCTCTCTCATTGGTAGCAAAGAATCCAAGAGTTCCGGGCTGAAAACCCAATCTGATTGAGGCCAATAATCCAGAGTTTGCTATGGGTGATTGGTGATAAATCTGCAATTCATACTTGGGTTTAATATGAAAGTTGAAAATTTATTTTGAAATTTGTCGATATACTGTAGGTGGACTTATGTGAATTTAATGTTCCAGGTTCGGAAATGATACACCTTGAAATTTCAAGCTTTTTCTTCATTTGGATTTCAAAGGCCAAGAGTCTAGAACATTGAAACACTGAGCCTTATTGCTTCCTTGAATTAGTTTGACATAATGAAAGTAATCAGTTCCAACATCTGAACTTCCACATAAAATTTATATCAATACCCATCATTTTCTTACACCAGCATCTTAATGGAATAACATACACGAGTACACATCTATAAGATTTATATATGATATAGCTAATCTAGGTCAATGAGGAGGAGGAAGGGTTGGGGCAATGTTGCCGATTGAATTACTGTACAAGTCGCCGTAACAAGCCCCCAATTATGGAACATAAAACAAGATACAAGTACATACAATGTGTACAACACGACACAAAGGTCGGCCAAACAATTGAATTAACCGAATATTTGCCCCGAAGGAAATGCAAAACTCCATCAGATAACAAGCTATTTTCCGAGAAAAAAGGGAGAAGCAGAGCTTGCATCGTCAACATTGTGATTGCTTATGGGATGACTGATGAGCTCTTTTCCTTGAGCAGATGAGGTTACCTCCGTAACTTGAGTTTCTGCAGAATGTTTTTTCATGCTCATCAGTGAGATATAAAATCAAGCTAATCAAGACATTCTTTAACCAGTAAAATTGTACTTACAAATCATCCTCCTGCATTTTACTTCTGGATGACTTCTGTGATCTAGAACCCTGTCAAATAGGAGTTACTTTAGAAGTACTTACACCTAATTACAGAAACAATGCACAGCTAAATCAGATAAAAGTGACAGTGAGGTCAAATTCCACAGCAAAAAGGGGGCACATGTTTGGCAAGCATAAGAACAATGTCCTAGTACTACTACGATCACCAGATGTTTTTATGCAGAATAAAACACGAGCCATCCTAATAAGAATGCAAGAAAACTCCTATTTATGTAGGTGTTGGCACAAGCTCAGAACTTAAAGTTTATTTTATCTATTAGGATTGCAATTTAGTGGAAAACTGTCTACTGTAGCAAGTATATGGTTGTAAAAGTAAAGTTCAGGAGTACCCAACGCCTCATGTTGAATTCATTCTACACACCCAGTTAGACCAGAGAAAATGTCATTCCTCAGAAATGTAGCCTCTACAATGGTGGTCAATAGACTCAATACCCTCCAAGGTAGTGAAGATGACATGAAAGACACCATTCTACATCCATCTACAATTGTTTTCATCAACAAAGAATGACAGACAGGTTTTCACTCAGATCGCCGGTACCTGAATATAGTTAAAATAAACTTTTCAAGGTAACTGGGACACCATCGATATCTTTCATCCTCACAACTATATTAGGAGAGTATTTTTATCTGTCACAGTACTGGTATCTAGTCCTATGATGAACATAATCATCAGCCAGAAGATCCAACTGATGGGTCACCCATTGATGGTAGGTTTCAGACTAATTGAACGGGTAGATCACTAACTAGACCTGCTCATATATACATAAAAAATAAATAATAAAAAAAGGGCCAATTTGTGTTTCTGAAAACATAAATCCTGAGAAAGAAATGCATTAATTCGTAAAGAACCCAATGCTTTAAACATGGTCATACTAGCAGATATTTATAAGCAATCAATACGATATTCTTAGATAGATTACTGACAGGCTGATATAGTTCCTTCCTGCTCCTGCCATAGACCTCCAGATATTCTTCATAAGACTGCAGTAACAGGGTATGAAAAGACAACTATCAGCGCAAAATTATTGAAAATAACCCAAATAAGAATAAATAACAAGAAACCTTGGCAGGCATTTTCACTCAAGCATGCAAGATAACTCTACTCTTGTTAAGCCATAGTGAGCTAAGTCAGATTCATTAACTTCCAAAACACAATAGAGAGAG
Organism: Rosa chinensis; assembly: GCF_002994745.2. Classification (NCBI taxonomy): domain Eukaryota; kingdom Viridiplantae; phylum Streptophyta; class Magnoliopsida; order Rosales; family Rosaceae; genus Rosa; species Rosa chinensis. The sequence continues at coordinate 17,936,556 of NC_037094.1, read as the reverse complement.
AGAATTTTCTAACATCCAGCAAAGTCATAAACTACAGTGGTTTTAACAAGATAATGATATCAGCCATTGCCTTTCACATATGAAGATTTTCAAACAACACTTGAGGTACTAAATTACTAAATAAATGGAAGGGAAAGTCAAGAAATGAAGATAGAACAAGATACCATTTCAAGAAAATCATCCTCAGTCAGAACACTAGCTGGCCGGCTATCTGCAGATAAACCCCAAAATCAAATTGAGATGTCAAATGCCTGTGCACTCATATAATAGATCAGTATTCAATAATGTGAGAAGTTTAGCCCTTGTAACTTTTGATTTCACAGAGTTGACAGGCAAAAGGAAGAATAATACCAGTAGATTTCTGATTCGCTAGATGAAATCTCTTTGTTTCAGGCTGTTGTTGATAAAGCATGGAAGGATAGAGCATGGGAGTTTGCGACCACGAGAGATGCACTGGCATATTATACTCTTTTTCCCCTACCGAACACGGAGGCTCTACGCAGGGCCTTTTTGAGGGAAAATCATCCATGAGATTACTATTTCAGAATATAACTGTAACTAAAAGGGCCATGAACAATTCAAAAAGAAATATATTATCTTCTTCCCCTACTGAACATGGAGGCTCTACGCAGGGCCTTTTTGAAGGAAAATCATCCATGTGATTACTATTTCAGAATATAACTGTAACTAAAAGGGCCATGAATAATTCAAAAAGAAATATATTATCTTCCAGTTTTAAAAGGTATTACCTATTCAGGCCGTTTAGATCATTATGCCTATCAAGAAGCTCACAGAGAGCTTCTCCAACATCTGGAGACAACTCCTGGAATAGTATACAAAATTTAGAGTCATGTTTTAGAACATTCTTCCGAGAAGCCAATGCAACTAAAAGTTAATCAGACGCATGTAAATAATAAGATAAAAGAACCTGGCAGTCTCTGCTAATTTTAACAGGTTTGTACTCATTCAATGGATTCTTGAGATGAAGAGTTTGTTGGAAAGGCAGATCATTTAACCGCAGCCATTTGACCTTAAAACTGCGTCCCCAGGGATTACTTCTACTAGTTCCTTGACTCCATACATTGTCTCGCCTCCATCCAACAGAAGACATCATTTGTGCATACCCTTGGAAGAAACCACTCATGTTGACACTGAATATTAAAATTACTTTACCAGAATTCTGCAATACAACAATATGCTTCTATATAAAGTATCTACATTTGGGAAAACAAAGCATGAGACTGAAACATGGACCATCTTACATGAAAAGCGTCTTCCAAAATTGGTTCATTCATCACTTGGGTAGCCCAAATTCCTTTCTCAATCGATAGTTGGATATTCTCATGAGACAAACTCTTAATGATGAAATATCGTGTACCATACAATTTACCCTTTTTCCTTGCAGGTGAATCCCCAACATGATCATGAGAGTGCCCCACTTCATCTGATCTACATGGTTCAACCCCCTCAGGAACTTTGTGACTTGAACTCTCTGACAAGAAAATTTCATATTATTTACTGATCAGATTAACATATTGAAAAATGAAACCTCAAGAACAAACCACAGATTTGTACATGTCGATGAATGCAAGATTATTAATCAAGCGGCCTATATCTACCAACTTATATTCAAATTTAACTCGTGCTATATAAGTTTGATATACAATACAAAGATAACAGAAGCTGTAAACACTAAGTATTCAGCCAAACACAGAAATTAAGAGATATCAGTACAAGCCTTCTAAAACTAAATGGTATAGCATAAAAATGTCAACCAAGGCAATGGAACTTTCCCAAATGCATATAAAAAGACAAGCATACAATTCCGCAACATACTACATTTGCACGTTCAAATATCTAAGAAGCCAGTAAATTCAGAAGTCAGAACATATGTGCATTCATGTTCATAACAGAGAACTTAATCTTCAGCTGTAGCTGAGAAATATGAAACACTTTACATTCAACACATCCCATAGATCTATTAGTGAGAAAACATCGGTCCTGCACTTAAAAGAAGTACCAATAAAAAAGACAGCCAAAAACCACAGAGGCTCAACAATATTAGGATGTAAAAGATCAAAGTAAATGGTGGAAGGCTCAAGCGTTACCAAGTTAATTGCACAACTCGAATGACTAATCTGCTCTCTGTTACAAGCCCTGAAAAGAAACCAAACTAATATGCAGCGCTTTCATTTTTCAGTACTGAACTATAGTGTTGCTGACTTGCTTCAGATGTCTCTAGTCGGGTTATAACCCTCTGCCAACAAAACTCCTTACAATCTGAAATCTTTGATTACAGATGCACTCACACACACACACACACATATATATTTGTGGCCTTGAGAGCATATAAAACAAAGTGAAGCAAATTTCAGTAGCAACAAATGTAAAAGCACCACTTTTTAGAAATGTACTGGTTAATAACTTTTCTATTATCCAAAAGAAGCACTTCTATCCAACAGAATACTCCGAAAGCTTCTTGGCCTAGCAATTAAGCAAAATTGCAAGAGTGGTCACTCTCCCTATTCATTTCACTTTAAGAGCACTGGATTCTTCCATTATCGTCCACCAACTTGGCTATCCACTTCAATCTACATAAAATCTTGCTTAACACAGTCAAAACAAAAAAAGTGCAATACCAATCAAGCAGAAGGAAATACAATACCTAATTTTTTTAATTTTAGACCATAGTAGCCTAATTATCAATTCCAAACAGAAGTTAAGTGAACAAGATCTTATTAACATCAAGCAACTTCATTGTCTTATAAGAATAATAATAATAATAGAACTCTTGCACCAACCTCAGAGAGATAGTGAGAATATACAAATGAACTAAACTGGGATATATGTTTTAAAACCCACACTCACAGGAAAAGGGGAAATAATGTTCAGCTTCGAGTCCAGGGTGAGCTCTAACCAGAAGAGAGGCAGTGATGGTAGGAGAAGTCGACAAAAGAGGGCATTACCCATTAAAAGTTTAGAAAGCATAAGATTTCATTTTATTACCATGAGTAAGTAAGAATCTCTGGTCAGTATGCAGAAAGCAAATATATGGAGGACAATTTACACGCTGAGGTGTCCTCCATCTCCAAAGTAGCATTAGCAAACACTATGTATTTCAACACTATGAGATCTGTTCATGCCCACAACTCATTTGTAATTGTGGGGAAAGATGAATCGATTGAAATAGTTAATCTATATCACACTAGTTTAATCATAATAAACACCAAAACAAAACAGTGGAATATGAAATAAATAGAGAACAAAGTTAAATTACCTGGCTCATCTGAATTCCCCATGTCTTCTTTCCTTTCAGTAACAGATGAGTCCACTACAGATGCAATTTCCTTTGCAGTATCACACGACATATCTCTATCAACCTACTACATCATAAACAAATGTGAAATGTAAGCACAAGAAGAAATGATGATAAAATTCTAAGAACCTCTTAATTGAGGAAACCAAACCAAATGAACCATGTTCATTTTTACAATTTATTTGACAACCACTGTGCTCTAAAAGCTCAAGGAAATGGACCAACAATGTTATCAAGCTAATACTCTTCCTCACATGCAACCCTTGTCCTGCACATGGAGAACTAGACAAAATTTGGGGATGGTGGTTTCAAATAAGGCTTTTAGTACCATGTCAGACCACTATGTCCTAAGAGCTTGACCTGTTAGGGAATGGGCCAACAAGAAATATCCTACTAACATAATCTTCTTCGTTTTTTTCCCCCACACGATTTAAGGAAAATCTCTTAAGAAACCTTTTCTTCTCTGATTTTTCTTGGCCATAGCTAAACTTTCCTTGTCTCAATAAACCGTTCCTCACCTTATCAAAACACTGTTCAATTCCCGACTAATGTCATGTCTCGATAATATTACCCAAAATGGAACTTGTTTCCACTCTAACAGGCATCAGAAGAGCTTTCAGTGTGAAAAATACCTGCCTAATTATTCCTATCACAGCAAACAGAGCCTGTTCACATAAAATTATGATCAACATTTAAATTTCCACTGAACCTCCATCGGATTGAGTTAAATTTACTAACTTCAGTAAAACAAAATCCATGATTCCTTCAGAACATTATCTATACAGAGCACATAAACCTTCTCATACAGATTGACCAAATTCAATTCCTCCAATTCACTCCCCACATTTTCTCTCCACAATCAACAACCCCACAGTTAGCAAAATTGACCCACCACCAAGTTACAAATGAACTCACACCAATACAACTCCTCAAAGAATCACAGAAATCACTCCAATGGAAAAAAAAAAAAAAAAAAAGGCATGATCTTTAGCAGAGTAAAAGCGCGAGTTGAGAGGAAGGGAAAGCAAAAGCATACCTGTTAGAAGACAGAAGTCGAAGAGAGGAAGTGAAAGAGTAGGAGTTGGGTTGGGAGCCCTAGTTTTCGAAAAGTAGTTGAACTTGTAGCAATCAGTTTGCGGCTTCCCAAGTCCCAAGTCCGAACACACTTTCAGTCACTGAGCTCTGAAACGTGTCTGGATAGTATTTGACTCATTTGTAAAAGGTCAAATATCTATTTTCATCTTTCACTAACCTTTTCTTTTCTTTTTTTTTTAATTACTTCTTTTTAATTTTTCTTTAAAAAAAATATATCATTCAACTCCTTTGTTATTTGGTCTAATGATATAAATATCTTCCTCTTCTTCAGTTAGAGATTTAGGTGTAACAACATTATAGAAGAGCTCATTATAGTAAATGGCCAACAAATAGTACTCATATGCAACCATCGTAATCATTGCATAGGATTCGATGATTATCATTTATATGCATGATTAAAGAATAATCTTATACTCTAGTTTTTAATTCTATTATAATACTTAACTGCCATGAAACATTAGTCACTCGAAATGATGTGAGTGGCGTCGAGAGTGGACAGTGCTTGTCGAGAGAGGACATGAACTAAAGTGACTGCTACAGAAGCTGGTTGGGGAGAAGTTGGCAAAGTCGGTCTCAGAGGTCCTAAATAATGAAAGCACAATGAAGGTTGGAGACAATTGAGGATTTAGGATTGTGAATAACTCGTTGAGGGTTGAAGAACTCCTAGGATATAATATATGATCAGAAAGATATCACGATCGATTTTTTTTGTCCATTTTGTCCTAATTAAAGTTTTCTCTTAAGCCCCTTTGAAGTGTGCCACGGTTATGGACTTATGGAGAAGGCTGTGCTCCCAACATTATCCAGATGAAGCCTCGTTCCACATCTTCTTTGGGACTGCGATGAGAGTTTGCAACGTCTATATTTTTCGGTCATTATTACAAACTGCTACTATGAGAAATTATTTGAGAAGACTATTTGAGGGAATTGAGGCCACCCCAAACCAAACCACCCTTGAAATTCCACAGTTGTTCAATCAATTTCCTTGCTTCTTACTCAGTTCTCCAAACAAATTTGGCTTTTGAGTCTCATTTTTGCCCTTGTCATAGACTAATCAATATAACATATAATTATGTTTCTCAATCTTTGTGTTCCTCTCTTCTACGAGCAAATATGATTCTCATATTTTGTCTTTATCATCCACTGATCCACTACATAGTATAGTGTGTATATGGACCTAATTACTGAAGAAGATCTAATACATGTTCATTTTAAATACAATCTGAAACATTGACTAGTCTGTTTATCAGCGTCGAGTATTTTTCAATACGACATGATTGGTAAATATATATATATATATATATATATATATATATAGTTCTGTTCTGGGCTTCTAGCTCTACTGAAGTGTTGGAATATACAGGACCTTCATGGTGGATGGAGTTAGTTTAAAAATTCACGTAAGTCATGATCAATATATAAGTTGAGAATATTGTAAATTGCATACCGTTAAGGTTTTAATGATGACGCCTTTATGGATAGAACTACATATGTGGAATTTAATGGTGACTAACTGATGTACGTCAACTCAACGATGTCTCAATATACTAGAGAGAAACCCTTAATAAGCTTCAAGAACGTACAAAACATTCACCAAACAAAGCTAAATATATATCTAAAAAGAAAGACTATTATTGGAAACATGCATCCCTTCACATATGGGTCATACTTATACATGGGATGTACAGAAATTCCTCATATGTTTTATGACCGTCTATATCCTCATATGTTTTACTTTGGAGATGTTTATGTGCTCGGTCATTTGTAAATGATGTTTGTTGCTCCTTAAGTAAGAATCTTTATTTGTAGAATGTAGACACAAAGCGACAAAGCCAGTATGATTATTATCTTAATCAATTGCGCATGCACACGAATGGCCAACTCACTGAGGCTGCGTTTGGGGGGGCTTTTTAGCTCCCCTACTTATAAGCACAGGACTTGATTGTGTTTGGTAACCCGGCTTATTGTCGGCTTTCTCCAGAAGCTGCGGCTTTTTTCGTCAAAAAGCTGAAGCTGCCTCACCCCGGCTTTTAGAAGCCAGAAGCCGCGCACTACTCTAGCGATGGTTTAATGAATTTTTTGAAATACTATTGGGTACCCTCATGAACTTCAAGGAATTACAGACCAACCTCTTCTCTCTCTCTCTCTCTCTCTCTCTCAGTGCTCTTAGGACGAGTTAGGACGAGATCGTGCATTCATCGGCGCCTCCACCTTCTCTCTCTCTCTCTCAGTGCTCTTAGGACGAGATCGTGCATTTATCGGCGCCTCCACCTTTGCTCTCCCTGGTGGACACCTCGAGTTTGGTAAGGAGTATTGTTTATGATTTTGATTTCTTGGGGTTTGATTTCATTTCTCTCTGTCCTGAATCTTGGTGACTGTATCTTGATCTGGGCTTTCTGAGTGTATCTTGATGTGGGTTGTTCTGGGTTGCTGTTAAGAGTGAGGAGTGTGACTATAGTTTGATATCTTGATCTGGGTTGATGATTATGTGTGAATATATATAGTTTGATATCTTGATCTGGGTTGATGATTATGTGTGAATATAGTTTCGATTGTTATGGAATCTTTAAGCTGGATTAGGAGTGAAACAAATTGTAAGTTATTCATGGAAACTTTGTGCAGAGCTTGATGACTTTGTATTAGGTTTCTTTCTTGCTACTTCATTTTTTTTATTGGGGTTGTCTTATGTTGTGTGGTTCTGTGAACAATATTGCAGGGGTGGCATCTTTTTCATATAGGAAATATTGCAATTATTGTAATGTGATATCTAACCTGGTTCAGTATACATTTGAGTTGTTATCTGATATCTTGTTCATGGAAGAGTTGTTTTCTGGTATCTTGTTCATGGAAGCTGTAGTGATGAAGAAAATGCAGATGATGAATGATTGAATGGACATATAAAATAGACAACTTATGGAAGTTCTTATCATATTCATTCATTCATCTTTATTCAACGTGGGACATGGTTGCACTTCTTGATATACACATTTTTACTGTTCAAATCTGTGACAAAATCTTTGTTTAATGTGGAATATTATTTGTTAATTTCGTGCTTTACCTTTGCATTCAACTATCAGTTACAATGATTTCTGAGAAATTTGTGGGTAATGAAAAAGCAGCAGTAGAAGTTAGCTGTTTCTGGCCAAGTAGAAGTTAAGATGCTTGGAGGAAGGAGCTAAGATGTTCATGCAAAAACCAATCAAACAGTCAGACATTAAGCAATTGAGATGTCATCTATGAAACTGCAGAAGCTGAACACACATACTTTGTTCTGGAGGAGAAATGGAGAGAAGCTAAAGAAATCACATGCCTTTTTTTTTTTACCTTCAGAACTTGCTATCTTCATATCTTGATGAGTTCTTTTAAATGCATTTCCATCTCACTGTTGTCCTTAGTCTGACTGAAATCATTTGCTACTGTGGGGATAATTGGATGGAGCAAAACTGTAAATATATATTCATTGAAAATAAATCTGTACCAAGTAAAGAAATCATATCATATATAGTACATAGAAATCACCTGCTAATTTTTGTTTTTGGATTTTGTTTCCTCAAAACTTGCTATCTTCACATTTTGGATGAAGCAAATATTTTGAATTAGCATACATTTGTTTGAGATTTACAATTTGCCTTAAAAAAGTGTTAGAATTTGTGAACATTTGAATATGTTATGATATTTTTTGTGATTACTTGATACGAACCAGAAATCAATTGTTATTAATATTACTAATATATTTGTAAAAGTTATTTTAAAATTGGCCAATATTAATAATATGGTCACCATGATTTATAAAAATTGAAAGTTGACAAAAATTAATAAGGACATAATAAAGATTAAAAATAATAACACAAGCATTTGAACAACAATGTATTACCAAACAATTAAGACAAAATAATCTCATGTCCAATTTGGTCATTCCACAAACAAAAAGCACAAGCCAGTTTGAGTTTACCAAACACTTTGCCACTGCTTTTGCTACTGAAAACACTTATAAAAAGCCAGTTTACCAAACACTCAACTACTTTGCTTTTCAGCTACTTATTCTCAGAAATAAGTAAAAACCAGCTTTTCCTCAAAGAACAGCTATACCAAACGTAACCTAAAAGCTTGCACAAATCTCATTTTCATAAATTTAAGAAGCAAATCAATAAAAAAACTGGTGCTCATAATTTTCAGATACCACATGTGATGTGACCAATGTCGATATCAAATTCAACTATCATTTCTCTCCGTCAATAATTTAGAATTTAGTTTCAATTTCTATACAAACAGTTCAATAATTAACAAATGATGTGATCGACATCAATTAGATGAGTAAATCAAAATTCTGTACAAGTACTATCTTTTGACATGGACAAAAAAGTCACATTAGAGTCCAAAATGTGTTAAGAACTGAAGATGACTCCTCCAATAGAAATTGGCCAGCACATTGGTGCATATATCTCAACTAGATTAATGAATTCGAAGAAATGTATGTCATGTAATCTATTGATAGTTAAATTGAGGATCAAAATGATGAAAGTGTACTTTCAAGGTTAGAGTGCGTGATAGAACTAAAGCGATAAGAGTAAGGGCACGTTACGAGGGATAGGATGAGACTGGACTGTCTTATCTAATGTAGAACAACTTATTCCAAGTTTGGAAACAACATGGACTCTTTTAAATGAGACTCCACAATCCCAAAAATACTCTAACACCAGCTGCCATAGAGACACCAAAAACCATGGGATTGTGGTTCTGCTCTTCCCTTCAGTTCGCCCCATCTATTACTTCATTCCCAAACCCCCACGGTGGCTCCGCTACTCCCACACCCAAGCAGACCCAGCTCCCACCGCCAATGGCCTCTTCACCATCCTCGAAAAATCGAACGGTGATGAATCCTTTGGTTTCACAGCTCTCTAATTATAAAATCATCTCTCTGATCCAAGAGCATCCGACAAACTTTTAATTGTATTTTCGAATCTTCATCTGAGCCACCCAAAGATTGAAGTTTTGCGTCAATGTGTCATTCGACAGTGATTAACATGTTCTTGAGGGATGAAATTTTCTGGGGGAGTACAAAGATTGCGAGATTCAAAATGGGTATGATGCATTTTTTGTGCTGATAAATGAGTATGATAAGTCAAGCATTGCCATGTAAGGTGTTTGGGTTGCTGAGTGAACTTTGAAAACAGAGAAAAGGTTTCCTCTTCGTTTTCAAAATGTTGTTCTTAAATAAATAGAACTTCACCCAATTTGAAACATTTGGTTATAATGGCATTACTGAGCATTGGAATCTCAATTGACAATGCCAAAAATTCGAACTTTACAAGCTATGTTCTGTGTGCTGTAACTTTCAGCAATCTAGTGTGGAATGAATGTTACTAGTTCTTGCCTTCTTGGGATTTTTCATTTTAAGAAGAGTTTATAGATGGATTTGTGATTGCATTGTTTGATTGTTACATTTCCACAGGTCTAGTAGTTAATACGGAGTCCCATCTTTGTACTTAGAATTGAAGGTTAGAGTTTTGATGAGTTTCTCGATAGTACAACAACCTTTGTCCCACGCAAGAACAAACTTGAATCATGGCTTAGTATAGCATAGACCAGATTATAGGAGTCCAGGACTATTATAGAAAATAAGGACGGGTACAAGTGAAACAAACACTACCTAAAACTGTAAAACAAAGAAAAATCCCATATTAGCAATGAAATGTTGTCCCTAATCCTCTCAATCATATTATAAAACTGCACATTGCATTAAAAGACTGTCCTACTAAGTGGGAAGTTGGACTCAGAATATCGATTCGATTATAATACGGATACTCGGTTTCTCTCATCAATGATTTATCACCAGGGACCCCTGCCTTCATGATCAACACCTAATCCTATTCCCCACAAAATAATATTAATATTGTTAGTGTTGTGTCAATACAAGAAACATAGAAAAGAGCTCATGGCATGCATGGCAAAAATTATTGTCATAATTAGTAGGGGATGAACCCCTTAATGATTTACTCTGTTTTTTTTTTTTTTTGATGACAGATTTACTCTGTTTCTTTTCTTGGAGCTAAATTGGTAACGTACTTTAAAGAGTAAGAATTAACACTTGTTATTAAAAGAATGATACTATTGGAGTACGTGTTGGGTTTCCCCAAATATAAACCACTAGTGTTTCTTATGCACAAATGATTATATCAAAAGACTTCATATCCATTTAGTGATCTGGCTAGTTCACCAGTTATTTTCAGAGATTGTGTCAATCATAGAATCAAAACATAAAGATCTCCATTGACCTCATCAGCGGATCGATCACACCTTCCAATCAACATTGTCGTCCATAATTAATATTGATAATTAGGGACGATGAGTATTTTATAATAAAGACTCAAAGATGTCTTTAAATTAATGGTTAGTTAATAAGGGTGTTTAAAATTTATATATTATAGTGTTGCTTCTATTTTGAAATTGAATGAATCTCTATTACTTTATTTAAAAAAATAAGATAATTTGAAAGTCATTAATAAGCCCTTATTATATTTACTAATTTAAAACTGTCCTAATAATTATTTTCATGTTTAGTCTATCATTCGCGCGCTATTCTAAAATTATTATCTCACAGAATTTCAAAAATTTTAAAAGTAAATTTTTATATTACATAAACTAAAAAAAACTAAAAAGTAATGAAGTTAAGGTGAGAATAACAGTCACCGACAATGATTATTAATTTTGTTATTTGGGATCACTATATGGTAAACGGTAAACCCATGTCTCTCTCAGCAATTCTCACATGTGGAAGTAGTGAGGCATTTCTTTAATTAGTCTCCAGATGTACAGTCTCGGATGGGATTAAATGTGAGGTCACTCCTTATATCACGATGCCAGTGCAATTAATAAATTGATTAATCATTGGGAGTTGAGACCCTTGCTAGTTCGATTTCATCTTCTAAGAACATTTCGCATTTAAATTAAGAGAGATAGAGGAGGTGTAAAGCACATGCAAGCTGGATACAGATTACATGATCGAAAGAGAAGAAGATTAGGATTTGGAGCTTCAAACATGGATTTTATTCCCTCCAATATATTTCAATTTGACCAAGCTTTAGACCATGACGGTGAGCTGTTGCGGATCTCTCGTGTTCCCTGTGTAGAACACAAAATCAGAGAGAATCATGCACACCCACTCCCGCACCCACTGAATCCTCCTCCTAATCAAAAGGAAGATCCTCATAACTATGATCGTTTCATGAGCTTTAGCCAGCCGAAGCGAAAAGCATCCATCACTTTTGGTGAGATAGATGCTGATCAAAACCCAAAGGAGAGCAAGAAGGTAAAGAAGATCATGCACAGAGAAATAGAACGGCAACGAAGACAAGAAATGGCCACCCTTTATGCCAATCTACGATCTCATCTCCCTCTTGAATATCTCAAGGTATGCCCTTTTCTGATCTCTTGCTAATATTCTACATTGATCAAGCATGATTTTTCTTTAATCGAGTTTTACAGTTTGACAGCAAAAAAAAATCTTATTCTTGTTTTGGCTTCAGGGAAAGAGGTCTATATCGGATCATGTGCACCAGGCCGCTAATTACATAAAACATATACAAAAGAATATCGAGGAGCAGCAAAAAAAGAGGGATGAATTGAAAAAACAACACAATATTTCAGGCTCTAGTACTGCAGTAGTGGAAAATTCGCAGTGTTCATCACTAATGGAGGATTCTGTCATATTGGTCAGACCAGCTTGTATAGGAGTGGAGGTAGCTGTGAATACTCCATTGAAACAAGGGCTTCCTCTTTCAAGAGTGATTGACATACTGGTTGCAGAAGGACTTAGTATAGTGAGCTGCAACTCGGCCAAAAGAAATCAACGGTTGCTTTATACCCTTGAATCTGAGGTACTGTAATCAAATTAATATACCTTTAGCACTTTTGCTACCTTTTTTCTTTTTCTGATTCTGCGGCACTTACATGTTTGAACTGTCATCAATAGGTGAGTGATGGGGGAGGCATTGATATTCCTGAGCTCCAAAACAGATTGATAAAAAAATGCACTTCTGAGCCTGGCTTCAAATAAGGTGCTCGATCGCAAGGAATATTATTAATTACAGTCCTTTTTATCCTTTGTCCAAGTTTGGTGTGCTATGCATGTTTGTATATATCCAGGAGGGTTAGTTCTTCGATGTTTGATCATGTGCGGTTGAATATGATTTGCAAAAGTTGTTGTGCGGAAGCGTAACAAATAAGGTATTGATATGAATTCTAGAGTAACAAACAAAGTAAAAGAAAGCAATCAATAAACAAACCACAAAGAACTCCAAGATTTATAGTGGTTCACTCAATCGGTGTGATTGAGCTGCATCCACTTTCGGAACCAGCAAGATATTCCAGTATGATCAATTTAGATAAACATACAATTAGAGTTTATAGACAACTCTCTCTACCCAAATCCCCAATACACCCAAACCTATTAATTCCGATCTCTTCTTGATTCAAATAGAGAAGAAGAAAAATATACTTACTTCTCATAGCACAATTGTGTGTGTATATATATATATATATATATATATATCTCTACAATTGTGCTATTAACCTAGCATATGCACTCGATCACATGCATAGTCTTCCTAAAGGCATATCACTTGGGCCAAGCCCATCAAGTGGAAGCCAACATTAACAATCTCCACCTTGGCTTCACTTGATACAATAAGATCACAAGTAGAATATCATATACCAATTTGCCTCTCCGACATCCCGTAGGGTAAATCAAACGCTACGACCACCAATCAAGTTCAAGTAATGCTTGAACTTGCTCAATGGAACTGGGTTAGTCAACATATCAGTAAGGTTTTCTTCAGTTCCAACTTTCAGGAGCTCTATATCACCATCCTCCACCAATTGATGAATCTTGTGAAATTTGACGTTGATATGTTTAGTGCGAGCATGAGTAACCTGGTTCTCTGCTAAATGAATAGCACCCTGATTTTCACAATAGAGATCTACATAATCTTGAATTATCCCCAAGTCCTTAAGCAAATCACGAAGCCAATTTGCTTATTTTGCACCCTCTGTTACCATCATGTATTCAGCTTCTGTAGTCGACAAAGCAATAGCAGATTGCAAGTTCGACTTCCAACTCACCGCTCCATTAGCAAGAGTAAACACATAAGTTGTAGTAGATCGACACTTATCCATATCACCTGCGAAATTAGAATCCACATATCCAATAACACACTGACTCGTCTTATCCTGCTGAAACACAATTTCAAGATCCGCAGTACGAAGAATATACCGTATAATTCATTTCACTGCTTGTCAATGGCCTTTACCTGGGATATGCATATATCTGCTCACCACACTTAAAGCCTGTGAAATATCAGGTCTAGTACACACCATACAGTACATCAAGCTACCAACAGCACTAGCATAAGGAACTTTAGCCATATATTGCATATCATCATCAGTGCTAGGAGACATATATAGTAGATTTAAGCTTGAAATGAGAGGTAAGAGGTGTAATTGCAAGTTTAGATTTATTAACCATGCCAAACCGCTGTAATATTTTCTTCAAATATTGTTTGTGTGACAAACAAACCTTGCCTTTCGATCTATCTCTTTCAATTTCCATGCCCAAAATCTTCTTAGCTTCTCCCATGTCATTCATTTCAAATTCACCACTCAACTGTGATTTTAATTTTTCAATCTCCACCTTGCTCTTAGATGCAATTAGCATATCATCAACATATAAGAGCAAATAAATGAAGGTCCCATCATGTAGCTTGCGAAAGTAAACACATGGATCATAAAGACTCCTAATTTACTTCTGACCAAACATAAATTTATCAAACCCTTTATACCACTGTCTTGGGGAATGTTTCAAACCATACAATGATTTATGCAGTTCGCAAACCAATTTTTCCTTACCAGCAACTTTGAAACCATCTGGATAGTCATATAGATCTGTTCTTTCAGTTCATCATGTAAAAATGCAGATTTGATATCAAGCTGTGTTAACTCAAGATCAAACTGTGCAACCAAGGCTAATAGAATACGAATAGAAGAATGCTTCACAACTGGAGAAAATACCTCATTGTAGTCTATTCCTTCCTTTTGTGCATAGCCTTTAGCTACCAATCTAGCCTTGTACCGAGATCCTTCCTTTTTAGCAAACACCCATTTGCAGCCAATTGCTCTCTTCTCATGTGGTAACTGGACCAACTCCCAAGTCTTGTTATTGTGAAGAGACTTCATCTCCTCAACCATTGCTTTTTCCCACTCTACACTATCTGCATGTATCACAACTTCTTCATAAGTAGCAGAAATTTCTTCTTCAGTAATTGAAAGTGCATAAGTTACCATATCATTTAGCCAAGCTGGTTTTGTAGCATTTCTTTGTCCTTTTCTAAGTGCAATAGGTCCATGTTGCTATGGAGACTCTTGAGCTTGAGCCTCTACTTCAATACTTGAATCTTCATTTATTGAATCATCTGACTCAACTGTAGGACTTCCTGGATCAATCAGAGTTTCGTCAACTTTTTCTTTGAACTCCACCTACTTCAAACTCTCTATGGTCATCTCCTGTTTTTGAGAATCGGTTTGCTCAATTTGATTAACCATAATAACCTCATCAGATGTTACATCTCTGCTTACAATAACTTTCCTCATATCAGGACACAAAATCCTAAATCCCTTCACACCATCATTAAATCCCAAGAAAATAGCTTTCTTGGCTCTCGGGTCAAGCTTGCTTTCCCTGACATGAAAATAAGCAGGATAACCAAAATTATGTAAGTAATGATAATCAGTAGCAGGTTTTCCACACCATACCTCTATGGGTGATTTTCTCTCATTTGTAGCAGTATGCAACCTATTGATGAGATGGCCTGCATATGTAACTGCCTCAGCCCAAAACTCTTTGCCTAATCCAGCATTAGACAACATATACCGAACTTTCTCCAATAAAGTATGATTCATGCACTCTGCCGCCCCATTCTGTTGTGGTGTCTCTCTAATTGTGAAGTGTCTCACAATGCCCTCATCTTAACATAACTTCAAGAATGGATCAAACTTGTATTCACCACCATTATCTAATATAAGCCTCTTAATTTTTGAACCGTTCTGAGTCTCAATTATCTTCTTCCACTTTACAAATATATCTAAGACTTCATCTTTATGCTTCATGGTATACACCCATACTCTTCAAGAGAAATCATCCACAAAAGAGACATAGTGGTGCTTAACTCCCAAAGATGCAGTTTTGGTAGGTCTTGGTAGGTCCCCACACATCTGTGTGAACATAATATAGAGCGCCTTTAGTCTCATGAGTTGCAGTACCAAACTTCACTCTAGTCTGCTTTCCTAATACACAATGTTCACAAAATTTCAATTTGCAAGTCTTTATACCCTTTAACAAACCTTGCTTTACTAATCCATGCATTGCTTTCTCACCAGCATGTCCAAGAAGCATATGCCATAATCTGGTAGTATATGCGTCATCAGTAGTCTCAAAAATTGATGTTTCACTTGTCACTATACTCCCTTGTAGAAAATACAAGTTTCTATCTCTAGTACCTCTCATCATCACAAGTGAACTGGAGACAACTCTAGCAACTGTATCCTTCAATGTAATTGTGAGACCCTTTGATTCTAAAGTTTCCAAAGAGATAAGATTTTTCTTCAAGTTTAGAACATACCGAACATTTTTCAATTCTCTAACAACCCTATCATGCATTTTGAGATGAATTGTACCAATCACTCTAATTCTGCAAGGACTATCATCTCCTATCAAAACTACTCCACCATTTACTTCTCTTAAAGTAGTTAACCATTCCTTGTTAGGACATATGTGGTGTGTACAACCCGAATCCAAAGTCCATTTCTTAAAATAATCAAGTGCGGATGAGCTTGCTAAAGCAAAATCAATCCTATCATCTTCAAAATCATCAAAGGTAGATGAACAACTCAATGCGAAACCAAAGTCATCATCATCTTCAGATTTTACAACATCCACTTCAGAACCCTTCTTGTCTCTAGTCTTCAACTTGGGACAATGTTTCTGCCAATGCCCCTTTTGGTGACAAAAGGCACACTTACCTTTTGCAGGAAATATGCCCCTTGACTTGGAACGAGAATTACCTCTTTTTCCACCAAATTTTCTATCATTAGATCTTCCTCTTGCTACAAGTGCTTCATCTGTCACTTTTTGCAATTACTTCTCTTTCTTTCGACACTCATTATTTATCAATGAATTACACACATCATCAAATTTCACAAAATCTTTTCCATGCAACAAAGTTATAATCAAATACTCACACTCATCAGGAAGATAATTTAGCAAGCACAAAGCTTTATCCTCATCATTAATTTACACATCTAAATTAGCCAAATATGCAAGTATCTTATTGAAATCACTAATGTGTTCAGACATAGAAATAGCTTGTTGATAATTGAATCAGAAAAGTCGCATCTTCAAGTGAAACCGGTTTTCAGCACTCTTGATCATATATTGGTCTTCCAATTTCTTCCACAACTCTATTGCCGAAGTTTCCTTCATGATAAAGAACTTCTTATCCTTTGCAAGACACAATTTGAAGCCCAATTATTAATCTGCTTCCACTCCTTCTCACTCATATCTTCTGGTTTGTCTTCAAGAGCTATATCCAATTCTTGTTGACACAAGACATCCATCATCTCACACTGCCACATGCCAAAATTGTTTGTTCCATTGAACTTCTCAACTTCAAATTTGGCATTGCCAATTGATGGCCTAGTAGTCGAAGATGAACCTGAACTTTTCTTTTTATTATCACCCATTGAATGCAATCAATACTCAACTCCCAAAATCAAAATTGGAGCTTTGATACTAGTTTGTTGTACGTGTGGAAGCGTAACAAACAAGTATTGATATGAATTCTAAAGTAACGAACAAAGCAAAAGAAAGTAACCAATAAACAAATCACAAAGAATACTAAGATTTAAAGTGGTTCACTCAATCGGTGTGATTGAGCTACATCCACTTTCGGACCCGGCAAGATATTCCACTATGATCAATTTAGAGAAACATACAACCATAGTTTATGAATAACTCTCTCTACCCAAATCCTTAATACACCCAAACCTATTAACTTTCTTCTTGATTCAAATAGAGATCGAAGAAGAAGAATACTTACTTATCATATACAATACATAGCATCACCAACACCTAAGCTCAAGAAGCTTCAACTATGGAGTAGCTAAGTCGCCAACAAAGAGATCGAAGAGGGCACAAGGAGTAGTATTCAATTACCTCTATATCATTAATCAATGCTACCTCTTGTGTAAAGCTCCATTATCAAATGTACGTGAAGAAGTATTACTCTCATGCAGGTTGGCCTTGGTTAATTTCCCCCTTAACTTGTACATGTATTTGTTGTTTCTTCTGATACTTGGTTAACTTTAATTTCTAACTAGTTCCTTCTTTGCCAGTTCATGAACTGATAATATATGATCTGTACTAAGCTTAACAACCTCATTAATAATGTTGAAATAATCAGATGATTTTATCTCTGTTGAACAAGAAGATAATCTTTCATACTTGCCTGATAGTTGATCAATACTAGACTAGTAGACTAGATCTATACCGATATGTTGGTGTCATAATGCAGCTCCACATATAATTAATCACAAAAAAGTACCATTTATGATCGATCACTTATATCTTTTTCTTTTTGGTCTGAATCTTATATAATTTCTGTTTTAATGTTTAATGTACGTATGTGCTTAAAAATAATTGGTGCTATAATAAACTTCCACTGTAATGTCAGATGATGGAGCTAGAGTCTGACCTAGCTTCCTATCAATATTCTCAGGTACCTGGAGTGACAAAAAATTATATGAATGTTTGAACTCTTCATTTGATGACTTTAATATATAGCTAGATATATAAAGCAAGGGAGAATATCTTAATGAGAGAGTGTAATCAAGGGTTGAGGAACTGGATTAACATTCAATTGAGGAAACCAAAAGAAGCCAGTGATATAGTTTATTTGTGCTAGATTGTATGTAGACTAATAAGTAATCGGATCATTGACTAGAATGGTGAGCTCTTGATCAGCTGTAAGGTTAACAAAATGACATTCGATGATGTTATCCCTTTCAAATCTACTATGCTGTATTAGTTTTCAGCATATATAACCTAATGCCAATTTCATTATGCACCTCTTAATCTCTATAGCACCTCTGAATCCCGCATTTGTGACTTCGGTCTAATCTGCCCTCCAATTTCTCTTTTACTCGAATCTGTTCATTGATATCACCAAACATAAACCAAGCTTGTACATGCATCATGTGAGAAACATCTCGTGCATGTTTCCAGATTCATATGTAATTTACAGTAAACTAGTTCTCATGCTTAATTTTGCTTATTTTCTATATATATCATGTATAATTAGTTTTGATTAGCAGCCAATCCACTCAAACAGTTCAGATTCACTTTGATTATGTAACTATTTCATGGTTATGAACATTTTCCTTCATTGTTCTGCGGCAATATGTGAAGGGAGCAAAAGAAAATTGCTGCAATCTGCTGGTATATGATCATAGTTCAGGCTGCAAATAATAACATTCCCTGATCTCGATCGAATAATGTCATGGCCGCATCATAACCAATACTTATCCAGTATGTATATGCACTTCTAATTCTATTGAAAGCACATGCAGTCAGAGATGGAGAACTTTAATTCTTAATTAGATAGCTTCGCATGCAGATAATAAACCCCAGGGTTCAGTACCAGATCGAGAACTTTTACTCTAACTTGAACTGCATTTACAGTAAATGAATCAAAATTGCCAATTTGATCGATGAGTTGATTTCTATCAGCTAGCCTAGCTAGCGAGGAAGTTATCAGGCGTAGTCTTCTTAAGGAGTTGGGAAACAATTTAAAACGGGTACAACATAGTGGGAGCAATAGACCCCTCAACCCTAATTTCCTATAAGATATCTCATCCTAGTTTCACATATGCACTTGTTCTCTCAACTTATAACATAACAAATTCCTGCCTGCCGGCTGCGCTGTATGTATCCCCACTTTATTAGTTGTGATTGCTATTGTTTGTCCAACGGGCAGCTAGAAACAACAGGAAACAACTTGAATTGTAATCCTTGATTATTCCTTCTTATTGGTTTAGTTTCAAGTTCTCACATTCTAATTTTATTCATTCAAAAGCTTTTGAGGTTTCTAGCTATAGTATCTCTTTCCATGATCAAGATACTCTCAGTAACTAGAAGATTATGGATAAGGTGGAGGGAATCATAATTGATACCCTTTTCTCTGCTGTTATCTAATTAATCAATTGTAATGATATATATAGAGACACACACACTTCTAGCTTAGTTTCATTCCTTTTATAATATTGTTTCTAGGACTTATATAGTGAGACAACTAATTCATATTTTCATTAAAAAATGTACGACCCAACACCCCCTTATATTTATACACCAATTACCAACTTATATATTTCTATACCTCACGGTTAAAGAAAAGTAAAAGAATTAATTGTGATAATGAAAAAGTTATTCATATGACAAAAATGCTCTCTCTTCTCTCGAGAGCAACCCTAAGGCTGCAATCAGCCTTGATTGGCGGTGGCAGTGCTGCAAACTCCTTGACTCTCCACAAAGAGGATTCTCAGCTACGCAATGGCTCGGTAAATTGGATTTGGAAGGGTGGCAGAGCCTCTCTTTCTTCTCCCCTATTTGGCGGCGATGGCGATTGGTGTTGATGGTGCCTCATGATGTCAGTTTTAAATTGGGCTCGTCTTCTGGGTGGACCGAAACCTCTTATGGTGATCAGCTTGGTTGCGAAGGTGGGAGTCTTCTCACCTTCAACTTTGGTGCTTGTGTTGGGCGATGTGTGATGGGGACTCGATGATGGCACGGTAGTGCTACTCAGGTTTATTGTTCAGATCCGATCGGGGGTACCTTGGATTTTGTCTCTGTTTTGGTGGCAGTGAGTGATACCAGTGGATGGGTCACGTGCCTCTGGATGGGAGGCTAGGCGGCAAGATTCCTGGATTGAGCTTTCTGATCCTGCAGGATTCTGGGCTAGTGTGGCGGCAAGGCAAAGCTCCCTGCTCAAGTCGAAGGATGCAGTAGATGGGCCTCTTGGGCCTTGAACTGCTCTATGTGCCTAGTTTTGGGCTCACTGATCTAGGGTTTCAAGTGAGCTAGATTAGCCTTTTGCTATGGGGTTGGATAGATTGGGTCACTATGACCCATAGTACTGTTTAAATATTTTTGAGTCACAAAAATTAGAGCCCTAGTTAGTTCTATTTTATGTCTGCTTCGAGATTTCTTGATTTTTGTTAAAATAATTGTGCATAGATTTTCTAAAAGGTGAGTGTACTTGAGACATTTTGGATTTTTATTCTTCTATAATAGGGATTTTAGGAGCATCTGAAGAAAGATTCTTTCAGTCGACCCCATATGGTGTTTCGTTTTTGTACTGCTTGCTAAACTTAATGAAAGAGCTGATCTATTTCGATAAAAAAAAAAAACTTTTATATTTCTATTGTATTCTACCGATGTGATATATAATTCTTTTTCGAAGATATATAGATTAGTGTTAGCAAGGCTAAAACCATATGTAGATATGTGATATTTTGCTTTTTATTTATTTATTTGATAATGAGTGCGTCTACATATATATTATTCAATATGCTCTCTATAAGGATTATTGTTATATGGAGTCAATGTCTTTTTATATATGGAGAGAATTATAATGGAAACATCAATTACAATAATGAAGTAAATGTTGATTGAGCTCTAATCGTAATTCCTTGATTCCCTCTTCGTCAGTTACTTTGACAAAGGCACATAATGTGTTTTTCCTTTAACACTCCCCCTTGTACCAAGTCAAATATGAAATGGTGCATGAATTGTTGTCTCACTAAAAACTTTGTCAAGTAACAATAAAAACTCTGTGGGACAAAAAATAACACATTGGTCTACATTTGAAGATGACATGTATGTGTTAGACTCTCCCTGATGTCTACACCTCCCCCTGATCCTTACATTATTCAAAGAAGCTTGGAAAACCTTCGCATTCCTATGTCTTTCACATGTCTCTCAAATATGGCTTTAGGCAATGATTTGGTAAACAAATCCGCCACATTCTCCTCATACCTTACTTAATTCACTTGAATCTTGAGGAGGTCTTGTTGTTGCTGATTGTAGAAAAAATTTGGCGATATGTGTTTTGTATTATCATCCTTGATATAACCTAGCTTCATCTATTCGATGCAAGTTGCATTATCTTCATAAATACAAGTATGCTCTTCAATGGTAGAACTCAAACCACTAGTCCCTCGAATATGTGTAATCTCGAATATGTGTAATGATAGCTCTTAACCATATACACTCATGAACCGCCTCATGTAGATCAATGATCTCTGAGTGGTTTGAGGAGGTATCCACAAGTGTCTTCTTGGTTGATCTCAAAGATATCCCTATGTTCCCAATGGTAAATACATAACCAGTTTGGGAACGACTTTTATGTGGATCTGAGAGGTACCCAGCATCAGCAAAACCAACCAAAACATTATTTGGGGTTTTGGTGTAGTGAGTGGCGTTTTCGCCTTCAACATTTCCTTTAGGGATTTCAGTTTCATCTGCGGTCCTATTGTCTCTCTGTAGAGAAAGGACAGTCTCAAGTAAATGGTTCATTTTAGGTATCGAAAAATGTTCTTGATACCATTCCAGTGACGTTGCATTAGCGCTGAGCTAAATCTAGCTAACAAATTCACTGAGAATGCAATGTTTGGTCGAGTGCAACGGGCTAAGTACAATAATGTGCCTATTGCACTTAGATAGGGAATTTCAGCTCCCAACACCTATTTGTCATCTTCCTTTGGACGAAATGGATCTTTCTTTGCATCCAAACTTTGACCGATCATGGGAGTGCTAGCAGGATGCTCTTTGTCCATGTTAAATCACTTGAGCATCTTTTGGACATATGCAGATTGGTGGATTAGTATTCCACAAACTCGATGTTCCAACTCAAAGCCTAGACAAAATCGAGTTTTCCTAAGATCATTCATCTCAAATTCATATTTCAAGTAGCTTGCAGTTTCTGTTATTTCATCAAGAGTACCTATTATGTTCATATCATCGACATATAGAGCTACAATTGCAAATCCGAAACTTGTTTTCTTTATGAAAATGCAGTGGCATAATTCATCGTTCTTATATCCCTTCTTAATCAAGTAGTCACTTAGACGGGTATATCACATCCGCCCTGATTATTTCAATTCGTAAAGTGAGTGTTTCAACCTAATTACAAATGTACTTTGTGGTTTAGAGTCACTTGACTTGGATAATGTAAAGCCATCAGACACTTTCATATATCTCTGAATCTAGATCCCCATAGAGATATGCAGTAACGACATCCATGAGCTGCATTTCCAGTCCTTCGCAAACTACCAAGCTAACTAAGTAGCAGAATGCTATAACGTCCATTATAGAAGAGTATGTCTCCTTGTAGTCAATTCTAGGGCTTTGTGAGAAACCTTGCGCCACAAGGCGAGCCTTATACCTCAGGACTTCAGTCTTCTCATTACGCTTTTAGACAAAAACTCATTTATGTTCTACACGCTTTACACTTGGTGGGATTAGCACTATCGGACCAAATACCTGTCTCTTTGCCAGAGAATCGAGTTCTGCATGGATTGGTTCTTTCCATTTAGGCCGATCTCTTCTTTGTTGACATTCTGCAACAGAGCGTGCTTCAATATCATCGTGCTCTATGATTTCTTAAGCAACAGTGTATGCAAATACATCATCAATGTGAATGGAAGATCTTTCCATCAACTCATACACACTCTCATAATCCATTGAGATTTGTTTGTTCTCTGGAATCATTTCAAACATCGAAGCGTCCTCCAGTATTGATTCATGGACATAACTATAATCTGAGACAATCTCATGAGAAAGACTATCTACATTGATAATTAATGGATCGGTATGTGCCTTACTCGCCCTCTTCTTCCTTGGGTAAGTGTCAGTCGAACCAAGTGGTCTCCCCCTCTTCCTTTGGGGAGCCACTACCTCAGCCACACCTCTACTAAGTGTGGTTGCAGTGCTTCTATCTGCTACACCGTGCCCCTTGCTGGGGACTTCTTATCTTGAAGGCACATTTGCAGCTGGTATATGTGATCTCGTCACTTTTGAGATATCAGTAAAAGCATCAGACATCAAATCTGCTACATTCTGAAGATCGATTATTCTTTTCACTTCACTTTCATACTGTGAAGTGCGGGGATCAAAATGAGATAGAGTGGGGACAAATCACGACAATTCCTGTGGTTCCCTTGGAAAATCTTTTTTCCTTTCTCCCCCTAACGACGGGAAGACTATCTCGTCAAAATGACAATATGCAAATCTAGCGGTAAATAGATCGCCTGTCAAGGGTTCCAAATAGGGAATAAGCGTTAGAGATTCATATCCAACATAAATACCTAATCGTCTTTGAGGACCCATTTTTGTGGGCTGTGGGGGTGCAATAGGCACATATACTGCACAACTGAATATGCGTAAGTGTGAAATGTCAGACTCATATCTAATTACCAACTGGTACACAAAAAATGGTTGGCTAGCTGTGGGTCTGAAACTAATAAGTAAAGTTGTGTGAAATATTGCATAACCCCATGCATATATAGGCAGGTTGGTGTGCATAACCAGTGCCCTAGCCACCATCTGTAGCCTTTTGATGGTGGCTTCTGTGAGACCATTTTGTGTATACACATGAGGTACAGGATGCTCTATATCGATCCCAATAAACATGCAATAATCTTCAAATGCTTTTGATGTATACTCTCCAGCATTATCAAGCCTTATAAACTTATAATCTATGCTAAGAGTTTTGCAAATACAACATTTCTTATAAATAGTAATGCGACATGTGACCAGCGTGTTGAAGCATCCACCAGAATCAACTTGAATGGTCCGCATTCTGGATGGATAGGTCCACATATATCTCCTTGTATCCTCTGTAAGCATGGAATGTTTTGTTTTGCATCTTTAGCATATGAAGGTCTCGATCCTGTTTTTACTAAAGAGCAGGCTTTGCAAAACGAGTGATGTGCCTTTGAAATGAGGCATAATGGGAGGGAGGTAGTTCTTCTGGTACTTCAGAAGGCAATGTTGAGCATTACTAGGACTGACACCTTGCAGTGTGGCGGATTTTTGTCCCATTTTATTTTTCACTCAAAAGAAGGGATGTCGGTATGAGTTCTTTAAAATACGGATCATCATGTCACAGCCAAGGTGCCCTAGATGGTCATGCCAAAGCCTGTATGAGTCAGTGTCTCACATTTCATTGTTGGTGACAACATAGGATTCAATGATCTGAATAGTAGTCCGGTACAGTCCACTAGATTGACTCATTAGTTTCTCTAAAATGTGTTTCCTTCCACATTCATTAGATGTAATATAAAGGTATTCGGTTCCATTCTCATTGTGGGTTTCTACATGATAATCGTTGACACGAGTATCTTTAAAACTTAACAATGTTAGATTAGCCCTTGGTGCATACAGAGCGTTTGTGACTTTAAACATTGAGCCGTTAGGTAGCAAAAATTTGGCAGTTCCTCTCCCTTTTATTACTTGTGATGATCCAATCATCCTAGTCACAGAGGAATTATGGGCTATTATTTCAATAAATAATTGTTTATTCCTTAATATGGTGTGGGTAGTCCTACTATCAACTAAGCACTCAAGTTCTCCTCGAGTCATTCTTGGTTCCGAGAAAACAAAATGATTCTAGCACACACTCGTGTTGATGTAGGAGTGCGTAACAATGTTTTTTTCTCAAACTCACTGGGTCGCTTCCTCTTTTTTTTCATTTTTTTTTCAACAGTGGGTCACAAGGCATTTTTTTTCTTCTTCTTCTTCTTTGCTTTTTCTTTTTCTTAGCTGCAGGGCTTGATTTTTTCTTCTTTTTTTTCTTTTCTGGGCCGCAGGGCCTGTTTCTTTTTTTTTCTTTTTCTTTTCCCTTTTTTGTTATTGTTGGGCCGGGTCTTTTCTTTAGGTTGGGTCACCTCTTTTCTCTCTTTTTTTCCCTCTCTATTCTTCTGCCTACTGGTTTGCAGATGAGTGGGTTGCTCAGGTCGAGTCGAGGGCTCCCTGGGTTTGTTTGACGGCGTAGATGTGGATCCAGAGACATGGGTGATAGGATATGGCAGTGGAGCTGTCGTGATCTAGATTAGGTTTGACGATGCGCCACAAATGATCTTTGGTAATGACAGGGCGTCGAGCTACTGCCCGATTTTGGCTTGGGGCAGGTCCACTGATGGTGGAAGGCCAGGCCTGGGGAGGCTGCGTGGTGGCGGCAGGTTGCTAATTCAAGCGTTGGCGTTTGGCGGCGAGAAGGGCTGTCTTGGATGATTTGGGTGCCCAAACGGCTAGGTGCTCTTAGCAATCCAGTCTGGATGAGGAGCTGTGGGGCTTGGCGGTTGGAAGAAAAAAAAATTCTAGGGTTTTGGTTTTTCTTTCGAGATTAGGGCTAGAGACTCGTGCTGATAACGTGTAAAGGTAAAAATGGAAATTGGTTTACTCATTTCATAGTCCCTTTATATAGGGAGAGAATCACAATAGAAACATCAATTACAATAATGAAGTAAATGTTGATTGAGCTATAATAGTAATTATTTGATTCCCTCTTTGTCATTTACTTTAACGAAGACACATAATGTGTTTTTCCTCTAACATGAGGTTTTTTTTTTGAATTTTTTTTTTATGTTCATTAAAGGTCACAATGGGATAAAAGAAATTACAAAAATTAGATGAGGTCCACGTACCAAATGTGGAGGTAGTGAATAGAAGCACTCTTTGATAATTTCAGACAACAAACACGAAAAAAATTAAAGCAAACAATATCACACCGACAATTATTAATTTTACATTATCAAAATTAAATTTGAACACCGGCCAATCTTACACAACCAAAAGCCAAAAATCCAACAAAATATCTTTAGGGTCCCAAATCCAGACCCTTGGAGAGATCAGGCCCAGCCAATGGGCTTTGAATCGGGCCCGAAAACAGCCCAACAATTTGACTCCCTTTTTTACTTGGACACCCATCGGGAAGGAACCCAGTCACAACCACCCATCTCCATTGTCGTGACTGTGTCACCGACACAGTCTGCAACTCAGGCGTCGTCTCGATGCAGCGCAACCACCACAACCACCGACTCAGGATTCAACTGTTGCCCTGGAACACTGCTAGTAATCCCAACAAAGGCATACCATAATATAAGGAGTAAGGTTCTAAAAAACACTAGGCGCTAGTCGGGCGGTGGGCTGGGGAGGAGCGTCCAGGCGGCTAGGCTGGTGCCTAGGCGGTTTTGTATTTATTAATTTTTATTTAATTTTTTAAAAATATATAAACTTTCTTAACAACAAAGTTGAGCATTAAGCCATTAACTAATTGTCTGATTTAACTCATTATAATTTAACAGTTCACATTATATGATTATAGCACGTATTAGCACCAAATCAACAACTGCCTACAACAGAAACATCCAGTCTCCATATTATCAATTTCCAAAACAATAGCATTATCAATTTCCACTTTTCCAGTAACAAGAAGAAGATTATGATTATCAATTTCAGATTTCCACCAACAAGAACAAGATTACAAGAAGTGAAGAAGATTATCAATTTCAGAATTTCCACTTTCTAGCAACAACTTAACTCAACAACAAGATTATCAATTCCAGCAACAAGAACAATAACATTATCAATTTCCATTTTCCAGCAACAAGCCATCAACTCAACAAGAACAAAGATGATCAATTTCCAGATTATGATTATCAATTCAAGCAAAGATTATTACTTACCATAGAGAAGCTGAGGGGAGGAGCTGTGGAGTGAAGGGGCGAAGAAGCTGCCGGTTGAGATGGTGAAGGAAGAGTCAACTGACTCAACTCCAGTACGGAGGGGCGAAGAAGCTTCCGATCTGCCTAAGAGTTCAGCCGCGCACACAGAGGAAAGACCCAGAGCTACGAAGAAGCTTCCAATCTGATCTGCTTCAGAGTTCCGATTTGCTTCAGAGTTCCAGAGTTCAGCTGCGCAGAGACTAGAGAGAAAGACCCAGAGCAACGAATTAGCCTCGCACGCAGAGAGAGAGACCCAGAGCGACGAAGAAGCTTCCAATCCGATCTGCTTCAGAGTTCCCATCTGGTTCCAGACTTCCAGAGTTCAGCCGTGCAGAGAGAAATAGAGAGTGACAGCAACGACGGAAACGAAGGTCGAGCGAGAGAGAGAGGCTGAGTAGCGGCGTTTTGGCCTTTAGGTCTTAATCGCGAATAAAAAATAAAATAAACGCCTAGCGAGCCGCCCAGGCAGCCTGGACGCCCGCCTAAATCACAAAGGCCCAAAAGCTCCGATTTTCCATTCCTTGAGGCGAAGAGGCTCCCCCTAGGCGGGCTGGGTGGCCGCGTTTTAGAACACTGATAAGGAGGATGGAGAAAGAGACCCGCATCACTAAACGTTGTCGCTGGCTTGCTAAGAAGCCAAGCGCCGACGAGTTCTCCTACCTATAAGCCAACCATATTCCACGACACCGCAAACTTGCTTGGACGTGGATCCCACATACCTCTTGGGGCAATAATACCCAACTGCTCGACATCCACATCTCAGTAAGAATAAATAACACCAAAATCATGTGGAAGCAAGAAGAAATTGTTGAGGAAATGTAACAGCTTGCTTTCGCGACAAAACGACGAACACCTCGAAAGACAAGCAAGTCGCGAGGCTTCCTCCTATGCTCCATCAACAAAGGCACGCAAAATCGCGTGCGATGATGGAGAGTAAAGGAGCGGCGGCCATGGCCGTGCTCATAGGGCTCGACGCACTGTATAGCGTTACTAGTTTTATTTTTAGAGAGAATTCCACAAATGGTCACTCAACTATGACTCATTCGACACTTTGGTCACTCAATTTTCAAATATACCACTTTGGTCACTCAACTATTATTCTATCAATCACTTTGGTCACTCAATTATTATTCTCCCTGCACGAAATGCTTAAGTTCTCATACTTTTGCTATCAAATGAAAACCATAACTACGAAAAATGAATCATAAAATCTGAGACATACAAATGCAGCACCGTCCTCTTCCACAATCCTTTGTACTCGAGCGGACCGTTCAGTGTGTTAAGGCATAAACTCAACCAGAGTGGCTCTTCATTTCAAAATATATACATCACACTGCATATAAACACAGATAAGAATTTGATATTCTATACACAAAACAATAATCAAAATCCACAAACAAAACTAAAACTAAACTCTAATCTCATGAGCAACATTTCACATTTCATATCCGAAAATTCAAAATTTAACAGAGAGAATCGAGGAACTGGACCTTCATTATACTCTAACCTCTCAGGCTTAGACTCTTACAGCTTTTCGGCCTCATCCATCTTATCAGATCCTTCTTTCTTCACCTGAATCGGAACAGGTTCAGGTTGTTGTTCAGCGAGGCTATTCGGAATCTCACTCATCGTTTCGGCCTCATCCACCTCCTCAGATCCCTCCTTCTTGACCTGGATCAAAACAGGTTCATCCACCTCATCAGATCCAACTCTCTGTACCTGGATCGAAACAGTTTCCCCTTCTTGTTGCGCCAAATCCCCCAGGCTATCAGGAACCACACTCATCCTTTTGACCTCGCTTAGCTGCATCGATCCTTCAGGTGTGTCAGCCTGATTGGGCTCTTCAGAGAACTCCAGCTTGATTTTGATCAGAATGGGCTCCTCCTGGGTGTCAGGAACTTCATCAATCGATGACGAGCTAAGAATCTTCAAGACGGGAAGCTTTTCGGGCTCATCGGATGCCTCATCCGGCCACTCTTGCTTGATGACGGTCGAAATGCGAGCCCCGATGTCGTTTTGGGAGTGGAGTGTTGGGTTAATGGAAATGCGCGTAAATTTTGATGAAAATCTAGTATTTTGGTCATTTTACATTGAAAATGGGAGTCAGGCCTGCATCATTTGACTTTTGGGCCTGAGCTTGTGTCCTTATTTGTATAAATCTTTTTGAAGGTAGGTTTTCTGTGTTTACATTTTTGGTCATGTGTTACTATGTAATTTTCTAAAAAAATTAACGAAGTGACTAAAGTATTCAAAGTTGAGTGACCAAAGTGATATATTTAAAAGATGAGTAACCAAAATGTCAAATATGTAAAAATTGAGTGATCATTTGTGATATTCTTTTTTTTTTTAACCTAATAGTAAATAATATTTTGTGAACAAGATTATATATTATGTTTATTCATATTATCAGTATTAATTAAGCAAACAGTGCTTATGGTTAAATTTTCAAAAACCTTGCAATTGCCCTTGATTTATTAAGGCTCTAACAATAATTAATTTCATATATAAAGGATAAAATCATAATTTAAAAAATAAAGCAATGAACATGGGAGTTGTTCTTCCTTGAACGTGGAAGAATTTCTCTCAAACTGTTTTGAAGTTTTTTTTTTTTTTGAGGTATTAAAAGATAAGAACAAAAATTATCAATAAAAAACAAACTCTAAGTATATTCCCTCTGTGTACCGCCAAGATCTAGGGTTTGTTCGCACTAGAATCAAAGGATATGGCTCCGGCTCCGATGAGGAGGAGGAAGAGGACCAAGCAGAGGAGAAAGGCCAAGGCTGGTAAGGAGGAGGAGTGAGTCTTCACGCTTATGAAAATTTTAATTTTGAATTGTAGTTGTCTTGCAGTGGATATTAATTTGGAGAGGTACTGTTATCACTAACTTTTATCACTATTTTAGACAAAAAGAAGTTGATGCCTCGGAGCGTGAGATTGCGGATCTGAATCTAGGCGACAAGAGCAAGACTCATGGTATGCTTGTTTAATATTTAAATAAACTTTCTTTTAGACTATGTTGATAAGTATTACTACATCTGAAAGATAAATTATATATATATATATATTTTATGATATTGAAAGTGTAATTTTATACTTTTTGAACTCAATTATTATATAATAATTATTGTTAAGTGAACTAGAAATATATACTACCGTGGATTGGGGAGGGGGGGGGGGAATCCCCAATATATTCTAACGGGAATTGGGGCGAGAATGAGGCTAAAATTAATATGACTTTCGGGACAAGGATGATATTTTGATCCCCAGTTCCTGCCCTCCACATTGCCATGCATCCTTATCGCTCAGACAAGTTCCATGGTTATATTGGTTATCCTACAACGAAATTCTCCCAATTACAGGTGACTAGAGAATCTTCAATCAATTTTCGTTAAATAAATAAATTAAATTTACTACACATATATAAAATAGCATTGAATTAAATGCAGACGTAAATGAAAAACAGTACTTGTTCTATCATATCTAATTAAAAGTTAAAACCACCATAGTCAAACTCCTTTTCACCGCCCAAAAAAAAACAAAGAGTTGTTTTCAAATCAGCTGTCTTATGTATTAAGCAATTATTTCGAGTGCAAGCTCAAAAGAGTAGTTAAGATATGCAGATGATAAAGAAAAGGTCGTATTGTTGATAATAACAAAATTTGTCGTATTGTTGATAATAACGAAATTTGGTTAAGTCAAAAGTCACTTTATTTGAAAAGGATTTGATTTGGAATAAGTGTAGTCTAGAGACCCACAGCAATTAGGATCCAACTGTCCAACACGATGGATAGGTGGAGTAAGAAATGTTTGATGTATGTGTGGAAAAAGTGATTACCATGTGTGCGCGCGTATAGCTTTACTGCGAATTGAATTGATCGAACTATATCATTTTTGCAATCTAGGGACAGTCCATTTCTCATTAAAGGCATACTGCCATTTTTTGTCTTTTTTTATTTACCACGTCATTATGAATTTGGAAATTTGTACATTTAAGTATGTCGTCACTATCACTAAAAATTAGAGACCGATACACCATAATCGGACTTCTATCAATTGTTTAATATGTGAACAGATCAATTGTGTCGGTCGAATCAGGTATCAATTTACGTGCGTCTTTTTACTAATTATTAGCTAATTCTTACCGGCAGATTTTGACTTGTGAAGTTAGATAATTAAGTTCTTTCTCGTCGCTTTAATTGGTATAGAACATGGCCAGCTCTCATGCTGGGCAGGAAGTGCGACTGCACAGAGCACCAAATTGAGAGGACCGCACCCCCCCCCCCCCCCCCCCCCCCCGGTTTCCTGACTTCATCCCATCCGTCTCTTTTATCTTTTTTTCGTTCTCTGATTGCGGCAAAAAAAAAAAAAAAAAATCTTAAATTGGAGGAGACCCAGTTCTCTCTCAGACTCCCACTTCAAGTCTGCATTAATTATTCAATTAGAGACTTACTGAATCTCACATTCTCTTCAGGAATCCTAGAACCTAGTCACGATTCACTGATTTGTGGGACCACAAACAAATGAATAAATGTTTTTTTGTAGTATTTGTTTAATTATTATTTAAGAGTTTAAATTGTATGGTTCCTATATAATGGTTTCAGTGGATTTGTTTTTCAAATTGCAAAGCTGTAGCAATTTTCTGGGAATTGAGGGGTTCTCTCATTCATAGATTTGCTTGAATTGTGTGTCTGGTCCTTGAATAGCATTCTATGTGTGGTACGAACGTCCTTCACTCGGCCTCTGGGAAGCTGCAGTCAGTAAGAGGAGGCATGCATCTGTGTGTTCTCGATTTTCCTTTTTTTTTTCTTTTTTTTTTTTGACTTTGTCAAGGGGAACCCAAATGCTTCTTAGGCCCAAGATAAACCCCTTCGGCGCATGTGAAATGCTCCAACTGTGCATTGCAGCACAGTGTCTGGCCACTTTGACAGCTTCGGGGTTCGAACCTAAGTTGGGGAGCACACCCGGCTATAATTAATGGCAAGCATCTTGTGGTGGCATACTTTCTCTCAGATCAGTAGTGTGAAAGGGTGAATATTCATTGGAAGTCTTTATCCGAACCAAAACAAAAACAAAAAAAACAAAATTAGAAAGCCTTATTTTTCGTCCACTCGATCATGATAATATTTCCATGGCAAAATGAATTTTGTGAGAAACAAGTTAAATTTATGTCAGGAAGAAAGGAAACCAAGCGGGCGCATGGTTTGGCTAGACGTCCTCTCACAATAGTAACTTCTTTGTACTGCAAGTGCAAAGGAGGTTTTCATTTGTTTTTCATAAATACTGCAAGGGGGTTTGGTCCTCCTTGAATTCATGATTTACTTGTTCAATTTCCCTGTAATTGAAGTTGCAGGGTACGTAGTCCCTTTTGGAACTGCTATTACCTGAATTCAGTTTAGGACTTCAGGCCTTTAGTTTATGAATAAAGCTATTTCGAATATAAAAATAAAATAAAATAAAAAAGATAAAATTTATGAGATTATCACACAGAAAAATATAGAGAAGTAATTCAAAGTACCCCATGAAATGGGATTTTTCCTTTCAAAAAAAAAAAGCAAGAGATTTTATTATAACTATAGCCTCACGGGTTTTGAAGTCTGCTATTGGAAAATAACATTGTCATTTTGTAGTTATTAGTGTTTAACTGATTAACTCTCTCATAACTAAGGGTTAAATATCCATTACTTAATAAGAGGAATTATTAGGTGGTCTTGGAGTACCATGTGGCACTGTCATGTAGTGGTCTAACCCAATAATATCAGTCGAATATGGTGGGGACCATGCAGGGGTGAAAAAAAAAAATTAATTTAAGAGACCAATCAGAAATCACTACGAGTCACATGACCCAATAACATCACCCCAGACCACTACGTGTACTATGATCCGAGACCATGTAATAAATCAATATTATTCATAATTATGCCAGTAGACAGTGGTCGACGAAGTGGTGTTAGTTCAGTGGTTAGAGCACCCACTACTTATGTACGAAGCCATGACTTCGAGTCACCATGAGGGTAGGAGTGAAATCCTTTTATCCTCTTTAAAAAAAAAAAATGCCGGTAGACGGTGTCTGAGAAGATAGATTATTATTCATAATTATGCTGGTAGCCAATCGATTGACAAACGGAAAAAACACAGTAATATATAGCTAGTCTCCCACAACATCGTCTTCAACTCCAAAGTAAACAAATACTTAGATGCAACAATAACATCATACTAAATTAATTAATTCATCCAAATAATGAAACAAGACTTGATTAATTAAGCAGCTTCTTTAGTGGAGATATGAGCAGCTCCATTACTAGTAGAGATGGCAGCTTCTTTGGTAGAGGCGAGAGCTTCCTGGCTCTGCCTGAACAACTTGTGCTGGATATGCTCGGAGAAAGTCCGCGGTGGGAAGATCGCCTGTTCCTCCTCGGAGACAGTCTCCGGCAGCGGCTTGAGGATGATCTTCTCCTTGGGTGGCTCACAGAAAACCGCCCACGAGATCCTCACCTTCTCCTTGTTGACGAGCCCCCTGTGAAGAATGCTCTTGTACTTGCCGTTGCTCAGAATCTCCAAGGTGTCGCCGATGTGCATGACGATGGAGTTGGGCACGCATTTCGCTGTCACCCATTTGCCGCCGTAGAAGAGCTGCAGGCCGGGAACCATGTTGTGGAGGATGAAGGTGAGTGCACTTATGTCGGTGTGGGCTTCCACGCCGAGGGCAAGTTCCGGCTGAGGGCATTTTGGGTAGTAATTGATTTTCATTTGCAGGACGAGTTCTTCGAGTCCACCGACCTCCTTCTCCAGCCTCCCTTCTTCTAATCCCAAGCCAAGTGAGAGTACGGTCAGTATCTTGGTTGCTAGCCCCCTCAGTTCCTTGGCGTACTCGCTTGTTGCCACACTACACAACAGAAAGTATGTGAGCCTAAAGTATAAATAACAGAAAGTATAAATAAGAGTGCGAGATCTATGTGAATATGATGCCAATTAACAGAAAGTATAAATAAGAGTGCAAGATCTATGTGAGCCTAAAGCTGTGGATTCATAACACAAAAGAAAATAAAGTCGTTTTTGATGTGTTGTGAGTGAAAACATAATTGTCATTTCTGTAACACTGAAGTGACTTTAATTGTATCAGTCTCCTAATATTTTCGGTAGTAGTGGATCAAAGTGTCATAGTTTAGTAACGCTTACAAAATCAAAGTATTTGCATAACTAATGAGTAAAAAGAATGGTCGTTTGTAACACTTACATATAATCGGAAGGTGTTTGAGGCCAAATGGACAAGTCGCGCTTGTCCTCAGGATATACACAGTGGAAAAAATAGTCCTCCCACTCAAGTTGCCCGGAAGCATTGTTTGCAAGCTTGCTTCCGTAGCCTTGAATTTTGCCCGAGGCCTGGTCATTGGCATACTTCTCCTTGTGCTCAATGGGAAGATCAAAGAAGGCTTGTCCGGCCTTCTTGACCCGTTCCATGAGCTCGTCGGAGATGCCATGGTTGACAAGGTGCATGACACCCCAGTCGATGGCTGCTTTTTTCAACTCCTCCCTACATGTCTCCCTCACCTTGATGTCCTCGGAGTCTATTTCCTTCAAATCAATGGTAGGTACTTGAGGCCCTTCGGTGCTCTTCTCATCCTCGAAGATGTCACCGATGTTAATGAGCTCTTCTTTCGGTCTCACGTACTCCTTTGGGATCGTCGAGATCCCGCTGCTGGACAAACTCTCAACTCTTGAACCAATGGATGCAGCAGTCACCATTTTTGCTTATAGCTAGCTCTCTCTGGCTTTCTCTCTGCACTTCTTTAATTGCTTATAGCTATTTTCGCACCTAGGGCTTGTTGTTATGCTTTGATGAACATTGATGGAAGCTTTAGATCTAGCAAGGGTTTATATAGAAGCAGTGTAACCAATGTAGTAGTTGGCTGCATGACAATCGAACGGGACCTTATGGAGAAGTCGGGCATCGGTTTATTACTTTTGCTAAGCCCATAGTCTTCCGACTTAGACCGTTAATTAGAAACTGAATAAGACTAATCTGGGGGTTAATTTGTTTGGTTGTGCATGTGCCTAATGCCTCACCCACCAGACTTCTCATACAAGCAGTGTTTGACTGGAAAGTTCAACGCGTGCATTGGGGGATGATCGAGAACCCTACCTGTCTTGGCTCTTGGCTCTAGTCGTCAATATTTTTTCCCTTTCCGGCTATATATGGTGGTCCTCTGTTTTCTCTTCACTATTAATATTGCAGTTTACTTGTCTGTGCATGCATTACTCGTTAATTTAATTAACATAATTACTAGTAATTACACACTATAGATAGTAATTTTCTGTAGTATTACGTAGGGAGCTTATGGAGGTTCGATCCATTGGTATTAAGTTACTAACACAGAGAGCTAGTGTGCATGATATTTGGTTCCTCGTACAATTGATTTGCATTTTTATATTCGACGACAATTTTTATATTTTCTTCTTAGATTTTTCGTGGTTGAACTTTGAGGCAGTGCAGTCCTTGTGTACGTTATTAATAATCTTGGTTTAGAGATCGGAATTGAGCCACGTGCAAGATGCGACTTGTTCCAATTTAGGGATCGGATTCGGACTTGTATATCCTTCTGTCATGCCAATATACGTACAAAGTAGTACATTACATTTGCAAACAATTATTAATTAGACAATTCTTATGATTATATTCACCTCTATTGTCGATTAATATATTTTTACTTAATAAATTTATCATCTAACGGTTTATATCTTAAATTACCCTTTAAAGATCATCTCTGTAATAAATCAATTGAATCAAAAATAGATTAATTATCTAATTGAATCAAACAAATGGATGATTCTAACAACACTTACTACTATTATAATGAGCCGTTCATTCGTCCATGTATTTCATATAAATGAATAACTGAAAGGTCTTCAATTTGATTGATTTTACAGAGCTAATATTTGTATGATGTTATGCAACACGAATGGTTTGATTAGAAAATTATAAAGTTAAAATGCATCCATCGCAATAGAGGATGAATATACTCATTCACCCTAGGGGTGAACCTAAGAATTGTCTTTTATTCTTTTATATCTGATACATCATATTACCGTGCTAATATTTTTTCATGTATTTTCAGTTTTTATTATATCATAGTTGAGCACTAAATTTAAATTCAATTTTAGTAATTCTATACTTCTAAAAAATTCTCCATTCGAGACATTACATATCAAGCTACACTTATCAAATATTAATTATATAACTATGTGATTTTGTGCATTCGACATAAGATAGTTCTCGATGCAAATGTATATTGTGAAACATCCCTCATCACTGTTATATATGAGGTGCTTATTTGTTCACATATGCATCCACACTTTCTCCATCTCTTGATGATGACTCGCACTTATAACTAACTTTGAGATAAAATTAAGGATTAAATTCAATTTGCCCCCTTCAACTTTGGGGCAAACATCAGTTTGGTTCCTGACCTTTTTTTTTAATCATAATGGTCCTTGCACTTTCATGATGATCCTTGCACTTCTATTTTCCATCACGCAAGTCTAAAATTCAAATTTGACTTTAAAGGTGAAGTCATATGCTGAGCTGGACCAGACATCTGAACCCACTTTTCAGATTTCAAATCACTAATAAGGGCAAAATAGATATTTCTAATTTATTTTTTTTTCTTTTTTCTTTTTTCTCTCCCTTTAGCTTCACTTTGCTTCTCTCTCTTGCTGCACGGCCTCTCTCTCTCTCTCTCTTCCCGACCTCTCTTCTTCTTCTCTTCCTCTGCCATCACCAGAGACCACCACCTCCAGCCACCAACCTGTAAAGCTTAAGCACCTGGTTATCCACAAAATTGAAATCCATCTCTATGCTGCTTAAGCACCTCTCCACTGGATAATCCCCATAACTCCCACAAGGCTTGCAACCCACAAAATGGGTCACAAACGACCGCCTCTCATCCCCCAAATAACCCGGATGATATTTCTCTATCATCTCCTCATACCGATCCACCAATCCAGCCCAATATCCGTGCAAGTAATACAAATTCTCCACAAAAACCTTCTCCATCCACAGATCCTTCTGCAACAACAACAAGTATATCAATGTAGACTGATCATCCACCTCAAACGCCGGCCTCCCCTTCAAATTCACAGTCAAAACCTTCCCGGCCTCCTCTCTTATCGGCCCCTTGGGACCCATCCATCAAGCAAATCCACAGACCACTGGCAATTCCTAAATAGAAAACTCTCAGTATTCAAAGTAATCCAAGACTTCTAATCAAACAGAAAATCCGGGTAGGCTTACCGTTTACCAAGATCGGAAACTCCGGGTTCGACTGAAGCCACCGCCTTCTCTCCATGTCCCAATTTCCGATCTTGGGTCCGAGCGTGTACATCACGTTCGGGTTACTGATCTGGGTGCCGTTGATGAACTCATCTGGGTCGTTGGGGTCACTGTCGGATCTGATCTAGGCCAGGATCCGATTTGTCTATTCGATTAAGTTCTGGTTCACGGCGTCGGCCTTAGAGCTGCCGAGGTTGCCCACTCCGATCGTGCCATGTAGGACCAGGATGGTGATGAAGCCGCAGAGAATGGTGATTTTGATGTTGTTGAATGTCTCTTGGATCTGGCGGCCAAGTGGCAAGACGCGGCCAGCGGAAGTTGCTTGAGTTGAGGTGGCGATGGTGGTGGGTAGCCCACTTGAGCTCTGCTTCTGGGGGCTGAAATTGTCCTGACCCATTTCTTGGAGTAGCTGAAAGGTGAAGTCTTTAGCTGAGAAGAGTCGGGAGAAGCGCTAGAGGGTGAGGGCGGAGGCGGCGCTGCTCATGGATGGAGGTGGTGGTCCCCGGTGATGGCAGAGGAAGAGAAGAAGAAGAGAGGTCAGGAAGAGAGAGAGAGAGAGAGTGAGAGAGGCCGTGCGGCAAGAGAGAGG
Organism: Rosa chinensis; assembly: GCF_002994745.2. Classification (NCBI taxonomy): domain Eukaryota; kingdom Viridiplantae; phylum Streptophyta; class Magnoliopsida; order Rosales; family Rosaceae; genus Rosa; species Rosa chinensis. The sequence continues at coordinate 17,898,339 of NC_037094.1, read as the reverse complement.
CAAAGTGAAGCTAAAGAGAGATAGAGAAAAGAAAAGAAAAATAGATATTAGATAATAAAAGAAAAAAAAAATAGAAATGTCTATTTTTCCCTTATTAGTGATTTAAAATCTGAAAAGTGGGCCCGGATGTGTGGTCTAGCTCAGCATATGACGTCAAATTTAAATTTTGGACTTGCGTGATGGAAAATAGAAATGCAAGGACCATCCTGATTAAAAAAAAAGGTCAGAGACCAAACTGATGTTAGCCCTTGTTAATGTCTAAAAGTCCGGCGGTAGCCGGACCTTAGCTAACGCTGATCCGATGGGCGGATCGGTACTTGTGTTGTTCTCGAAGCTCCCGCTACCTGTCAAGTAAAATACAATGGGCGTCAGAGGGAGACCGCGCCGGGCGGTCTTCAACTCTCCGATGCCTAAGTTAGTCAATGTATTTATGTTGACAAAGTAACAGTAAGTAAGTATTAAAATGCGTCCTTAATGAGGAGATAGGAGAGAACCTTTTATAGGTGAGGAAGAGGTTGATCTTCTCTTAGTTTTCGATGTGGGACTGATATGCTTCAGTACCCAGTTTCAGAAGTTTCAGATGCCATCTTGGGGCGGCGCGTCTGCGGCGATCTGGAGGTGGTCCGACGTTGAGGCTGTAGCCCGTCTGGCGGTGTGTCTGCATGTCATTCCTTTTGGTTGGAATTAGTACCTTTGGCGATACAATGGGCGTAGCCCATTATAGCTAATTATGCTTGCAAATGTACATGTATGTACAAGTCCCCCAAGTCCCCAGTCAAGGAGGGCAATCTTGGTTGGGGAGTTGTTCGGCGGTTTGAAGAGTTTTCTTTCGCTAGACTTGCAAGAGCATAATTAGCGTCAGTGCGTTGTTAACAGTTGGTTTTACTGAGTAAACACTTTATACCTTTTCGGGTGGGCCCCTGCTGGGCCCCCCAGGGAGTCCCCCACTCCCCGGCGAAGATAGACCTCCGGATGGTCGGTAAATTGTTTATTGAGGGGGAGTTGCACGGAGCAGAGGGTGTTGGGTAGCGAGCCCAATGTTTAGCACCCAAATGACGGGGGTCAACGTGCCTGATCAGGGCCGTCGTAGACTGTTGACTAGTCCCCGTGTCCCGTAGGGACGGTTCGACGGTAACGCCGCGTGGCGGTAGTTGTCAGAGTGAGGCGTGGCCTCAGGATTCGCTGTTTGGCGGATATCCCCCCGCTAAATGTAGCAGGAAGCAGCATCCGGTAGACGTGCCTGGCGGTATTTTGTTGAGCGATATTGCGTTGAACAAAGCACGCAGTTTGTAAGTTGAAAGGGGGTTTCGCCAGAGGTGTATAACGGAAGGCACCCCGCTTGCAGGATGGCTAGGGAGAAGTTCTGCTGGCGGGGTTTCGCTCAGCGAAGACTTCGTCACTTGGAGGATGACAAGGGAGAAGTGCTGCTGGGGGGTTTCACTCAGCGGAGACTTCGTCCCTTGGAGGATGACAAGGGAGAAGTGCCGCTGGCGGGGTTTCGCTCAGCGGAGAATTCGTCACTTGGAGGATGACAAGAGAGAAGTGCCGCTGGCGGGTTTCGCTCAGCGGAGACTTTGGACGGTTGGTGAAGTCATCCCAGTGGTTATTTCCACCAGACGCTTCGTCTGGTGGTGGTTGACAAGTGTCGAACCCGGAGGGGGTTAGCGTGCGGAGGATTGTCCCCTAAGCCTGGCCGTCTTCTCGCCATAAATGAAAGTAATTATGGATTTCGTAACCGAAGCGTCGCCTCGGTTAATCCAGGTAGTAAGTGGAGGTCTGTGACACGTGTATGGCTGTCGTATGATGTCGTTTTTTAGCGGACGGCGGAGACCGCGCTGATGTTGACATAAAAGGGGGGGAAACCCAGCGAGATTTGACACTTTGGTAAAAAGCTTCAAACTCACAGTCGTGATCTTCTTGCTCTGCTTGTCCGAGACTGAAGAAAGAGGTTGTCGGAGTTTGGAGATACCGTTCCCGGAGAAACGACGATCGCACCCCCCTAAGATTACTGTGCACCGTCGTATCGTAGGCTTGACCACCGAGGTTGGTATCTGGATTCCCTTTTTCCTGTTTCATTGGATCTGCTATTTTCTGGGTTTTGTTGTTTTTGTCTTTCTGGGATGATTCCTGTTTTTCTTTGGCGTGTTCTGAGGTGAAAATGAGATTTGAGGGGGGGGGGGGGGGGGTTGGATTATGGTGGTTGGCAAAAAGTTAGTGTTTAGGGATTTGCTAGATGGTCGAATCTGGGTTGAGTGCGTTTGTTCCTATTTTGGCATTTTCTGGGTTTTGTTCTTGATGCCCTTGACTATAACTGATGTAAGAATAGGCTAGATCTGTGTTTGTGCTAACTGGTGTGAGTTTTAGGGTTTGGGATGGCTAACGTTATAGAGATTTCGAGCAGTGAGGATTCCGGGTCTAACGTGTCGTTCAGCGCGGCGGATATGATTTTTATTGATTCATTGCGTCTGTCTGCCCCTGCAGGAATCTCACTGCCAGAACCGCTAGAGGTTGAGCCGCTACAGACCACACCTTGGGAAGTAGCTATGGGTCGTGGTCTGCATCCAGAGAGCTCTAGGACGGGTGAGGCCACTGCTGCCAAAGCTAGGCGCGACGAGCTTTTGGCGAGCAATAGTGCTGCTAGCGACTCCGCTGGGGAAGAAGAAGCAGCGGGGCAGAATGCTGAGTCAGCGTGGTTCCTCTAGGATGGCACCGCCGTCGACGAGGCAGGAGGGCGGATGAATGCCGCCGCTGTCACTCGAATAAAGCAGACGTTCCGGTTGCCGGGTTCGGTGAAGCTGCGCCCGCCGACGGCAGATGAGAAGGCGTCGATTTGGCCAAATCTCCAAGTCCTGGTGTGCGAATTTGGCCTTACCTTCGGTCAGATTTGCCCCAACATGTGGCGGTTGTCCGGGTGCGAGGGGCCTACTGTGGCGGAAGTGCTTCACTTCTACGAGCTGGTGTACGTGAAGCGCCGATGTTGCAGAGGGCAAGTGAACCTGAGCCGCCGTCAGGGAGCGCCCAAGCTGATCGAGAATCTAAGGGACTCAATGTCCTACTGGCGGGGGACCTTCTGCGTCGCCACAGAGGGTTGGGAGTATCATGCCAGGTCGAATGAGGAAGGGCCGACATTTAAGATTAAGTCGGAGTTCCAACCCATCCGAGGTTGGTAACCGGTTTCCGCTGAACGTAGTTGGCGGGTTCATGTATTTTAGGGGTCGTCAACGGGCCGAGCCTAATTACCTTTTTTAAAAATAGCGGGCCGGGCCGGGCTTCATTATAAATGGCAAGATCCAAGCCCGGCCCCGAAAGGCGGGCCTTGTGGGCTTTTTCGGGCCGGGCCGGGTAGCCCACGTATTTACGGGCCGGGCCGGGCTTCATTAAAAAAAGAAGTTTTAAAGATATGATATTTTTTTTTAAGGGGTTTGGAAATTCATTGGATAATGATCAAATACAACCAAAGATAACAAATTTATATAACTATATTTTACCCCAAAAAATCTATATTTATATATAGATACTAATTTATTGATAAATAAATTTTTAAAGACACTAATATTTTATAAATCTATATTTATACATCATACACTCCAAAGAGCAACATATAGCAATTCAAAGAAAATGAGAAAACCGACCGTTTGATGTGATTATTACAATAAATTATATGTGTGGTTAAAAATTTAGTCAATTTCACCGTATTTTCGAACCCGATCGGATTGGTCAACCATAGTCACTTGCATGTTTTCTTGGTTGACTGATGGCGTGATGACCGCAAAACTTGCTCATTTTTTTACATCACGTTTGTAAATATTTCATCGATAGATGTGCGTGGACATAAGATAAAAAAAATTAATTTTAATTACAAATACATTGGCCTATGCCAATTTGCCTCTTAAAGTTGTATGACTTGGTACATTACATTTAAATTGTTGAGGTTCATTTTAAAGCAAACATGAAGTGGAAAATGAATTTGGAAAAACCAACCGTTTGATGGATAGATTGTAATATTTTATGGTGGTTGTAAAAAATCCAGCAAATTTGGTTTTCGTTTCGAATTCGATCAACTAGGTCAAACCTAGTTTCTCTTATAAATCTATATTTATACATCATACACTCCAAAGAGCAACATATAGCAATTCAAAGAAAATGAGAAAACCGACCGTTTGATGTGATTATTACAATAAATTATGAGTGTGGTAAAAAATTTAGCCAATTTCACCATATTTTCGAATCCGATCGGATTGGTCAACCGATATGTAGAATATATATATATATATATATATATATATATGCACATTAGCACATATTTTATATAGAAGTATAAGAACTTCCACACACACACACACATATATATATATAGATATATATATAAACACACATATATTGATATATATATATAAACACACACACATATATATATATATATATATATATATCTATATATATATATATAGAAACACACACACATATATTGATATATATATATATATATATATATATATATAAACACACACACACATATATAGATCTATATATATATATATATATAACACATATATATAAACACACACACAAATATATATTTATATGTGTGTGTATATATATATAAACACACACACACATATATTGATATATATATAATTTTATATAATATATATTTATTTGCGGGTTTTGACGGGCCGGGCCGGGTTTCTAACCCCTAAACCAAGCCCGGCCCACTACCCACCGGGCCGGGCCTATGGCGGGTTTTTTGGCGGGCCGGGCCGGGCTTTTGGCCCTCCTAGCGGCGGGCCTCCATCGGCCCACTAGGCCCACGGGCTAAATGATGACCCCTAATGTATTTGCAGACTTGTATTCTTACTAACGATTACTGTGTTTGTGCAGCGGGACTGCGATATACTCTAACGCTCGAAGAGGAGTGTCGCGTAGCGAGGATCAGAGGTTGCTGGCGGAACCGCAATTTGCTGGACTTCCGACTTCTGACCCGTTGGGAGTTACTGGTCGAACAGCGGCTAACTCGCTCTGTTGGTGAGAAATCTCCGCCATACCGTTTTTTTTTTTTGTAATAAGTGATCCGGACTGACTGGGTTTTTTTTTTTTTTTTTTTTTAGAAACCCCGCCGGGTAACAAATCGAGTCGCGACGCTTTTGAAAAAGCAATGGACCGCGCGGAGATAGACAACTTTCTGGAGACCATGTACGCCGAGGGGTTGGCGGCCCAGAAGACGCTGGTGAACCCCGAGACACTGGCGCTGAGCCAGTCCGAGGTTCCGGTGGTGCTGCCAATGCCGCACCACTCCCATCTTGGTGAGGATGGTCTGCCGATAGTGCAGGCGGGGGGCCCAAGTGGCCGGCGGGGAGAGGCTGTAGCCCGTCTGGCGGTGTGTCTGCATGTCATTCTTTTTGGTTGGAATTAGTACATTTGACGGTACAATGGGCGTGGCCCATTATAGCTAATTATGCTTGCAAATGTACGTACATGTATGTACAGCCCTAAAGTTGAAGGGAGCAAACTGAATTTAGTCCTAAAATTAACTCTGCAAAATACATGCACTAAAATAAGATTACGTACTGGGTTGTACTTTTTTTTTGGAATAAGAATCTAGTGTAACTGTCTTGTTATAAACAGAAATACGTTGGAGATTTGTAAGTTCTTCCAGTCCTAATTATTAGCAATTGGCTACTGGGCTTGAATGATCTGGACCAAGTCGATATATACATATCGTCCACCAAATTATAAGTTCGAGCACGTTTTACCTACCCGTAAACAAGTTCACCGATCTTTTCAACGTTTTCCTCTAGTCTCTGGAATTTTATTTCCGCCCCCGGATTTGCCTTCACTTTTCGATATTCTAAAGCTTCGACAGGGAAATAATTATTAATTAGGTTGCATTATTAGGTTGGCAACTTGGCATGACTTGCATTACCTTTCCGATTTAGAGTAAGATGGAAAAAGAAATAACATTAACAATTAAGCAATGTGGAGCCATGTGGGGCTTGTAAATGCATGCATGATTTGGTGGTGACTCTACAATTAAGGTCATCGATCTTGTTCTCTTAGTATGGGACTATGGGTTGGGTTGAGATGCCTCTTAAAATGCGAGGAAGGCTTTGAAGATGAGTTGAGTTTGGTTTGGTATACGTACGTGTGGTTTGGTATACGTACGTGCCTCGTGTCTTGCTCACCATATCCCTTTGACAACGCTAAGAAATAAGGATGGTGTTTTCATCTATTTTCTCTAACTAAACTTAGATTTGTAGATGCATTCCTACGTTATGTTCTGGCCTTTGTTAGTTATATTTTTCACAATCTTTTATATAATTTGTCTCTCTCTCTCTCTCACACACACACACACACACATATACCTCCTATGAATTCAGTCCCTGCCTAGAATGGTGCTATAAGCAGCGGCATTGCCGCATTGGTAGGGTCTTAGAGCGAACTACTTAGAGAAAGTTAACGCTTACAATAAGAGAGTACAAAAATTCCTAAAACCCCATGAGAACGGGGCATAGTAATTGAAAAAACAAATGGGGTTGTGACCACTTACCCAATTTCAGTTTAAAAAATGCTCACTTACTTCAATAAGAGTTTTTAACCTCATTTACTCAATCTAACATCTACTGACATTTTTGCCCATATTAATTAAATTGAAACTCATCCATCTCTCCTCTCTCTCTCTCTCTCTCTCTCTCCACCTCCAGCCAACTGCATCGCCCCGCTAGTTTCCCCAGACCGCTTTCATCATCCTTACACCACCGGGGCGCCATGGATCACCACCCCAGCCAAACAACACCTTCTCCAGATTGGATCCACGAAAACCAACCCAGATCTGGTTCGTCCAAGAAGAGCCCGACCGCGCCGCAACGACCATGGCACCCCCGAGCCGCCTCCTACCTCACAACCCCAGTCCCCTCGCCATTAGGGCTGAAGATTCGCCAGATCATAGTGCTTAGGCTTCCACCTCCACTTGACGAGTTCGCAACTGTTGGATTTGTTGCTGGAAATGCAATTCCAGCCCTTGAAGATCTCTTTGCAGGTGTTGTCGTACTTGGGAGGAAGTGTTTCTGATGCAAGAGAGCGGCGAAGATGGTGATTGGGTGCCCAGAGCTTTTCTAGCTTTTTTTTTTTTGCTACCCGCAGCATTTTCTGGGTGGTCAAATTTTATTTTTGTGGTAAACTGTGAACTCTGAGAATTGAAGGAAATTTTGCTAGTAATGATTGCTTTTTTTATGGATTCAAATTTGTTTTTTTTTTTTTTTTATGGATTCAAATTTGCTCACCACTATGTCGGATATTTGATAAGAAAATTGCACCTAGCTAGCTACCTCATTTCTATTATGTCTTATGTTGTTTCATCGCTTTCACGTAATACATGATTAGTACATTAATAAAAAAAATTAGAAATTATACTATATTGATTGAACTGAACATAGGTAAAACAGTACTGGGGCATCAAACATTTCTATCGTTGAAGACTAACTTGAATACCTAATTAGTCGTTGCATTTATGAATACATTTTTTTTTTTAAGGAAAGACGACAAACTATATTAGGTGATAGCAAAAGGTTACATGGAGCAGTGCAAAAGCATCGAATAAAACAATAAAGAAAAACGAGATGCACAGACGCATCTATAATAAAGGATAATCAGACGCACAGACGCATCTAGAATGAAAGGTAACCAGGATGTGACTTGATGTCGAACGACATCGCTGCACTGCACATGTCACAAAAGCAGTGTAAATGTAATAGTAACTATAACAATAACCGGTGATATGATCACCTAGGAGAGGTGATTCGCCCACTAGGAATTCGAAAGTAACCGAGGGTGTTAGAAACTTGAAAATTAGCAAACGAACTCCTAAGAACCAGAACCAATACCATATCAATATGAGCAGGTGTCTCGGATCCAAGATCCGGATTTGTAAGCCACCAGGATCCCAAATACGGATCCAAATTCGGCCCGAGACCAAAGTCAAGTCTGCCAAAGCAACCTTAACAAAAGCCCAAACCCATTTGAATTTGATTAGGGCACCCTAGCTCATGGACACCCTAGCATCAGCTCCTCTCTAGGCACCCGAGAGCCTCAGCACCCAAACACTACTGATCCGAGGAGCTGCACCGATATCCCCATCTGAATTCCACCAGAGAAGGCCAATCCCACCCTCTTCACCACAATGCAAAACACTTTCACCGGCGCCGCCCTCCTTGGCCCAGATCGTGTTACGAAACAGGATTGTGAAAATGCTCTGCCATAACCAATTCCCTCTTAGATCGGAAGGGCTCTGACTAGCCGAGCTTGAACCCGACAAGCCCCATGCCAGCAGCTACACACCACCATGATGGGCGAACTCGATTTCCTCACCCAACCTCCTCGCCGCCATCCCAAAACTAGATTTCAATCGAGCCCGGCTTGGCCAGAATCTCGGCTCCGTCCCAACATCGTGGCCCATTTGAAAGCTCCCTCGCCGCCATCCGTGGGGGACGAACTTTAACAGAACCCGATCCAATCCTGGCTCAGACGAATCCATGAACCGCCCGGGATCCCAAATCTTCCAATCACCAGCAAACACTAGTTCAGTTGGCAGCAGAACGAAGTGCAACCTCAAACCTCGATGAGAACCAAATTGAGAAGGAGAAAGAGCCCCTGATCTCGACGCCAATGAGAGAAACAAAGAGACAGGAGGGATGGACTGAACCGTACTTGATAGCTGCGACCCCATGGGAAGGGCCGAAATTTTTCTCCATCAAAGATGAAGGCAGATACAGAGATGCTTGGCCATGGCCCGCGCTCTCAAAAACCCTAGCATTTATGAATACATGTATGAACATGCAATCAATTGTGATTTTATTTAATTGTTCATAGGAATTTCAAAGAGAGGGGTGGCTAGGTGCAACTCAATCTAATTTGTAAGGTGTGAATGAAAAAAAAAGAATGGAGAAAGGTCTCGTGGGAAAATCTGTGGACTACCACCATGAAGTACTGAATGGGTAATTGCTTTCTGCTTAAAGAAATGGTTAATTGTCTCTGTCTTTAGATGCATTCATATTTAATCTTAGTTTACTTTTGGTAAAGAGATTTAGTTTGTTAATCTTTTTAAAAGGGCATGATCTTCCTTTCAAAAAAGAAAAGAAAAAGGGTATGATCTTGACGTAGACTTGGTGCTTATACAGGGGCCAGCCACTTGGAAATCGTCTTTGGCTTTATCTTCACAAAGTACAAATTATGTATATACTTACACATAGAAGTACCTTGAAAATTAATTGTTGAGAACCAATTGCTTGGGCCTGTACCCGTCTACATCTTCAAATATAGTTTACAAGATTATTTTAGGTTTAATAAATTCAACGCTTTGTTGTTGGAGTTTTCCTTATCCATTTTACTTTTTGTCTTTCTCTTCCTTGACCAAATATGTATGTTGAAGTTTATTTTTATTTTATTTTTTAAATAAAGATTCATTGCATTAGATGATTAGTTAAAAAGTCAGAGTCTACATACTCTTAAAGACAGAAAAATAGTGAAGTAATAACCAAGCAAGCTCCTATCTAAGTATGCAAACGACTCATTACAAGTTAATTTGAGCCTGCTTTTTAAGCGAACTCACAAACAAAGAACAACTTTGTGTCTTATGAGGCAAAATCATCTTCAATCCAACCATTCGCCAATAACGCAATTGTGGTACGAAATAGAAAGTTACTTCACAACAAACAAATAGAAGCCAATTATTCATTCATAAGCCGCTTGAAATACACCAGTCTAACTCGAGATAATTACCAATTCCACCAGAATCATAATCTGAATTAAACTGGCCTTTAAAGACCATAAAAAAAGGCCTAATCTGCCCAAGTAGGTCAAAATTCTTGAGTCAGGCCAGCGTAAGTCACTAGGTGATGGATGAGAGTGTCAAGACACCCTCCAAACTTGCCAAATTATGTAGAGATCAAATTAAGCCTTCTCAATTGAGCCCATGGGTTAATGAGCCCACATGACCAGGCTCATATCGCAAGGCCCAAATCCAAGCAAACTAGTTGGCAAAAGCCCTTGATCTCCCCTGATGTCAACCTTTCACCACCGCCCTCAACTCTGGCGGCCTGCCTCGCCGAGCAAACAGGAGAGCTTCACTCAAGGCGTTGTAGTTTGGAATCAATTCGACCCAGAAGCTTAGATAAGAGCAAGAAATTCGATCGAAGCCTTTCAGCCCCGAATCCACCAGCACGACCACCACCGATCACTGTCCCACTTCACACACCTTGTTAACCAAGAGCCGTCGTTGACACTACCAAGTTGGAAACGACCAGCCTTGCCACAACTGCACAGGGGTTTCCTCTACAAACCGAGAACTAGTATTGTCTCACCAAGTCATGGCCGGTGCTGGACGCAATCGGATCTGACGGCCCCGCTTTGCACGTCACCCTAGGCTTAGGGTTTCGACTTTAGCTTATGTCGATAAATAAAAAATAAAAATAAAACAAATTGTCCCCAATATTATGTAGGCTAGTCTTCTATGTTGAAGTTTATTTTATGAAAATAAAACTTCTTTTCCTATAATTGCTTAGAAAATCAATTTTAGACTTAAAATAAGACATTTATAGTAGAGAGGGTAAGAGACTCATTTGAAATGCCTTAGGAGCACTTTGGGAGTGGGAGTCTCTTTCCTTTTATGCTACAAATGCCTTAGCTTTTGATCACTTAGGTCATGGTCGTGTGAGGTTCTTTTTTAGTGTTGTTTCCATTATCAAGAAAAATATTGTGAAATTCAAGTTAAGAACTTTAGCAACAAGTTAGTTTTTGAAAAAAAATGTTTTTTTTTTATAGTACGTTGAATTATTGAGCGGCTACATTTGAAGTTACCAAGTTATAAATAAATGGATTCAAATTTGCTCACTACTTTTATTTTGCGAGGATATCATCATCCTATTAAAACTTGTTACGTCATATAGAATTAATTGAAATTTTTTTTTAATAAAACATCATAATTAACTATAATTATATTTTATAACACATGACAGTTTTGTATTTAGTGGTGGTATCACCACTAAAATATTAATGGTGAGCAAATTTAAATCCAAAAAAATAATAGGAATACACTAACGAGAAGTCGTAAAACTCTTATTAATAAGGGGCTGTGACCACTTACCCAATTTTGGGCAAAAAATTGCCCACTTACTCCACCAAGAGTTTTTTAACCTCGTTTACCCAATCTAACATCTATTGACATTTTAGCCCCTATTAATTAAATTTAAACCCATCCATCTCCTCTCAGTCTCTCTCTCCTTCCCAAACTCTCTCGCTCTCCCCCCGATCTCCACCTCCTCTCTCTCTCTCTCTCTCTAGCCGGCAGTGGCGACCACGCCTTCAACACCTTCTTCGTCGACCTTGATCTCGGCGCCGGCTAGCACATCCCAAGCCCCATCTTCGTCGACCTCTGCCAATCACTAAACACCATTCTGGTGCCGATCACTGATCTGGTGCCGACCATCCTCAATCACGGATCACCGATCTGAGGCCGGTCGGAGATGGGCTGCAGGTGAGAGACTGGAGAAGAGGGCCTGGGGAAGACGAAGCCGGAGATGGGACCGGTCGGAGATGCGCTGCAGGTGAGCGACTGGAGATGGGCTGCGTCGGGGCTGGGACCGGTCGGAGAAGGGCTGCAGGTGAGAGACTGAAGAAGAGTCCGGTCGGAATCGTGCCGGAATCAGGCTGGAGAAGCATGGGTGTCCACAGGAGAAGCATGGGTGCCCCCCAGTAAAAAAACTGTGGGGTTTGTTTGATGATCTACTGGGGGGCAGTAGAAACATTATTGGCCCCCAGTAGACTTTGATACGAGGGACATGGATCACTATAGTGTGGTGTTTTGATAAGTTACATGTTGTTTTCTGTGTATTAAAGTCAAATTATCTGTGAATCCTACAAAAAAGTGCATTTTTGGTGGTCTATTGGGAGGCAGTAGAGACATTGGACTTTGTATTGGGGGGCAGTAATATGATTACTGGGGGCAGTAATATGATTATAAATTGATCTATTGTTCCTGTAGTGTATTCATTTTGGTTTTGGGAGTTCATACAATTCACTGGACGGCAATAATATGATTTTTGGGAGGCAATAATATGATTACTGGGGGGCAGTAATATGATTACTGGGGACCAATAATAGCCGGATTCCGGATTCCAGTCATCTGTCGCCGGATTTCGGTTTCCGGTTTCCTGAATCCGGTCACCGGTCGCCGGAATCCGGTCACCGTTCGCCGGAGTCCGGTCGCCGGAGACCGCGCCGGCCACTGGTCACCGGAGCACAGCAAGGTGGAAGATGACTTCTCTCTCTAAGTGAGAAAGAAGGAGAGGGCAAAAAAGTCTCAAAAAAAAAGAAAAAAGAATTAATTGGGTAAAGGGGAAATAATCCCTTAGAGTGTTTTGGGTAAATGGGGTTAAAAAACAGTTGGTGGAGCAAGTGGGCAATTTTTAGCCTAAAATCGGGTAAATGATCATTTCCCCTTAATAATTACATGATGATGCATGACATCAACCGACAATTACTACTGTGCAAATATCTTATCCAATTAACCCTATAAGTATCAAATTAGCCGTCCGAATTCGATATGTACTTACTAAATTGTTAAGGGTTGTCGGCTACTCAACCAACCAATTAGTATGAAATCGAACATATCGCTAGGATATATCATGTAGGACTTCCTAGGGTCATAATTATTTATTGTTTTGTTTTTTTGGCAATACAGTTCTTGACTACTTAGGATCCCATGGACACTTCATCGCCCAGCTCGAACCGAAAGTGATCCAAATTTACGCGCCCAAAACAACGAACTTTCTCAACGTCCTTAACAACCGCGAGACAGCACGTGGCACTCAGCAGCCATTGCCCATTGCAATCAAAAATCACACCAGGTCCCACCTCCACGTGGGATCCCTTCCGCTCGCAAACACGTGGCAGATTCTCTAAGATTAACATAACAAAGCCGTTGCATTTCCCTCCACATATTCCCCTTATCTTCTCCTTCCTCTCTTTGCTTTCCCTCCAAAAAAAAAAAAAAAAAAAAAAAAAAAAAATTCAGATAACCCAAAACCTTGGGCCTCCACTTACCACTCAGCTCAATCTGTAAACCAAGAGTCATCCATGGCCAGCAAATTAGCCTTCACCCTAGTAGCTCCTACTCGTAATTCCTACAATCCTCCTATTCAGAGACCCTTTGTTTCGTCAGTTTCGTCTTCCTCTACTAGGGTGCAGTCGTTTCAGTTCAGCGGGCGGCAGCTCTGCGTACGACGTCGTTTGCTGCAGGTGCTTCCCTCTAAGGCTGCCGCTGACCAACAGCAAGGTACGTTAATTACCGTCATATTTTTATCTATCTATACATCAAATCTTTGTAACCGGATTACCCTGGTTATATATATATATTTGATCAGTGCTTTCGTGCATGGAATTGGTTGGACATTGTGTTTGGAAATTGAAACTAAGCATCTTTTACTAGGATTTAGATATGAATTTGAACACTTTGCTTATCATCATTAAGTAAAGGTTGCTTTTGGTTAGCAGAAACTGTGTTGAAAGTTTGATTTTCTCTATTGCATTGATCGATGAGAGCAGATTACTAGGACCATGAATCCATGATACATAGTATATAAATGTCTCCTAACTTATGAAGAATCGGCTTTGAAAATCACTACATGACCAATGTAGACAAGTATGTACAAAAGACAATGGGCTTACTCATGATCCGATCTTTAATTTATCGAACTCATGGCTGGGGCTCATATGTGGATAGATCATAGATGGGCTAGTGGCATTGTAGGTTCAGACCTTATAAAAAAAAAAATCTGGATTAATGAGAAAGCCCGCGTGTCTGATCATGTGGTTTTTCAAATGTATTTATTATTTGAGTTTTTTAGCTTTGAAATTTCTCGAGTTGATTCTCATGTTTTCTTTTCAGGAAATGAGGACGTTGTTGATAGTAAGATCCTGCCATATTGTAACATAGACAAGAAAGGGAAGAAGTCATTGGGAGAACTTGAACAAGACTTTCTTCAAGCTCTACAAGTAATTTTACACTGCATTTCATTTTCTATGTTTACTATATTTTGCATCGCACATATAATGATCTTATGGACGAAGTAATAACGGCGTATGAACATCTGAACATGAACCTAGGTTACAGTTTTCAACTTTTCGATGGATTAACAACTTATGTAGGCAAAAACTGCCATCGTTGCGTTACCTTGTTCAGTTGTTCTGCAATAACTAATTTTTCTTTTGATATGGATGTAGTGTGATAGCAAATGAATCTGTATTTGAGACACTGACTTCTGTTTTTTTTGTTTTTTTCCCCTCCTAAAGTCATTTTATTATGATGGAAAAGCTATTATGTCAAATGAGGAATTTGATAATCTCAAGGAAGAGCTAATGTGGGAAGGCAGCAGTGTTGTCATGCTAAGTACATACTACTTCTTTTCTTAATCGACTTGGGACCTCAATATGTGAGGATTCATAGTGGTAATTATAAGATTTAATTTCTCTTGTTTGATTCGGCAACGCAGGTTCTGATGAACAAAAGTTTCTGGAAGCTTCAATGGCCTACGTCTCTGGGAAACCAATTTTGAGCGACCAAGAGTATGATGATTTGAAGTTAAGACTAAAGGTTTGTTTGTGTCTATTTTTTTTTTTTTCCTGGGTAAAGTTCTTGCCACCTATCTTTTTATATGAGCGATCTTAATTTCTTTTTCCAGTCGCAAGGGAGTGATATTGTCGTCCTGGGTCCCAGATGCAGTCTCCGTACTAGAAAGGTAAGAAGTGCTCACTTTTGTTACTCTTTATTCATAATATCCATGTACCGACTCCTGTGTAATCTTATGTTTGTGGGAGGAAGTACGTGTTTTCATAATTGATGTTTTTTCTGCTACACTTAGAGAACATGAATACGTTATACTGGCATCACAAGGATTGACCTCTATAAGAAGATATAGTTTTACATTTTTTTGTATTCACTTCTTTGATCGTACAAGTATCAATCACACCATACACTACTTCAATACCACATCTTAAGATTGTAAACTTCTTTCTTCATTTTCTTGATCTCCAAACTTAGTTGGTAGTGTTAACTTACCATGGAATGAGTTGTTCAAAGACTTAAAGTCTACGTGTCTTTTGGATTGTCCAGCATTAGCTTTTTGTGAGGTTCCTTGGTTGCAGAATAAGGGATCTAGCAGAGTTTTCTGCCTGTACTAATTAACTTTCTTTCAACAGGTTTACAGTGACCTGACTGTTGACTATTTGAAGATGCTCCTGCTGAATGTCCCAGCAACCATTGTTGCCTTAGGAGCGTAAGTCATATGATTATATCATCAAGTGTAGGCTTAAAATTCCCAAGCTGATGACGCGAGAGAAATTCTAAAATCCCATAGATCGATATCATTAAATCATCTGGCTCCAAAGTTAACTCCTTGACCACTTCCTTTTCTGTAAAGTTTTCTCAAATTTTCAGATAAGTCTATCTTAGAGTTTGTAGTTGATATGGAAGTTATAGCTACTAAAATAATCGACCTCTAGAGCCATTAGCCTAGTATAACTATCTAGCCTAACTCTGAGGCTATATATGCAACTCAACATATAGTTTCTTGAGAATAATGAATTCTTCTGTACACATCCCTCCTTGGAGTGAAGGGATTTTATTGTTATGCTCGGTTATATACACAGCATTGTGATTCCTGTTATCCTTCTGTCATCTCATTTTCAATTATTCGAAAAAAACTCCCTCGTAAACTTTGTATAAACTACGATCTAATATTTACCTTTTGATTTATTGGTCATACTGATGAAACTCTGCCTTTCTTAGTTTTGGAGTTACGTTTCTTAATCTTTTAATAGAGCTTTGTCCTCTTTGACTGTTGTAAACACTCGGTTACTTAATTTTCCTTCTTCTCTGACTCCACTAGGTTTTTCTTCTTGGATGATCTGACTGGTTTCGAAATTACATATCTTTTGGAGGTATGTAGTCACCATGCGTTATACCTTGTTCTAATTACCAAATATCTAGGCCTACTAAAAGTCATGATGCAGGACACAGGACACAGTTTTTTTCCACATCATACTACTAGTTGTTACCCACCGATTTTATGCTGTCTTAACAGAACTCTCATAATACTTTGACTGACAGCTTCCAGAACCGTTCAGCTTCATTTTCACATGGTTTGCTGCCGTGCCAGTCATAGTTTATCTAGCTACGCAACTCACCAAACTTATTGTGAAGGATGTCTTGATCTTAAAGGTAGAGTTCTGTTTTGTCATATGTCAATTCTCAAGGTGTACGGTAAGACCTACCTAATGCAATGTCAACTCACAATATTTATTGTCCAGGGCCCTTGTCCAAACTGTGGTACAGAGAATCAGTCATTCTTTGGGTCGATCCTATCGATTTCGAATGGTGGTTCTACCAACAACCTTAAGTGCTCAAAGTATGTGCCAAGTTAATAATTGATATTCTATCCTTCACTTTTCAGTTCCATGTTCTTGTGCCATTTCCTTACAATTTAGCTCTTATAACTGTTATGATTATACCTTATTGCAGCTGTGGAACTCCGTTGGTATATGATAAGACTACGCGCTTGATTACCTTGCCAGAAGGAAGCAATGCTTAGATTAGAACCAAAACTTGGGAGTGTGTATTGATGCCCCAACTCAATTATGTAGCATTAAGTAAAATTCATAATCAGCACTTGTATCGTGTAAGTGTTTTCTTGTGCTGAAGAATAAACTCGACAGTTGCTTTGGTAAAAGATGCAGAAGTTGATTGTGAATACCTTGACAGTTGATTGTGAATATGAATACACAGGAAGAGAGTATCATGATCGGATAGTTCAGCTTTATGATTAAGCATTCCATAATTCCAAAGTTTGACAACATTGGTTGATCCAATTCTGAGATGAGCTTCTGCGCCTGTGTACACATCAACTCTTTGTAGGTAGAAAACAGGTGCACCAGACTAAGAATACTGGCTGGTTAGTGACTGATTAAGAAACTTATACTCAACCATACTTGGATGTAATTCCAATGATGGAGGGAATTATTATTAAATTGAATTGTTTTGTTTTTCACTTTTAGATTTAGATCTTATGACACATTTACTTACTTGAAATTGAAAATAATCATGAATCGGAGACAAGTGGAATGAGAGAAGAGAGAAATCGGTATTAATTCCGGATGAATGATTCCTAAACTCATCTCCCCCCTTCGTAATCGAATTCCTGAGTATTCAGGAATCGATTCCTGATAAGGAGATGAGACCTACATCCATTCCGATTCCTTCATGTGTTAGTAAACGCAGAAATTCTCTTACCCAGAATCATTCTGATTCCTTTATGTGTTAGTAACGCATGAATGTTTTTACCCCGTAATCATTCACTTTCCTTCCAAATAAGTAAACATACCCTTAAGTGATTGAGCATAAGTTAGTAACTGACCAAGTGAACACAACTACTGGTAAACAAGCTATGTACAAATACTTGACTTTATCCAAAACCAAAAAAAAAATTTACGAATACTCGACCAGAGTAATAAAATGCTCTTTCATCTGGTAAAAGGTTTTTACACAATTATATTAAGATCGGAGCACGTCTTGGAGTGTTTAACATCATTCCTACATTACATACAGACCAGCTTCAAATGGCAGTTGAGTAAGGAGCAAATTGAGTAATTTTAGTTATTGATACATGCCCATGAAAATCAGCATCAACTCAAATGGGCCAAAACATGACAGGCTACTTCTGACTCGATCTATCTGAGATGTTGCGACTGAACCCATCAGAACTAATGCAGTGAAAACCATCTTCCTCTATAGGACTGCCACATCCAAATAATCTCCAATCTACATAATCAAAATCAGAAGATGTCAGGTCCCCACAAAAGATAAATGATGAGCTGCAAAAGTTATAAACTTTGCGAGCATTAAAATAAGACATAACATTTACCTGGAACTTGAGCTCATTCAAGGACTTGCTGTCATCTAGACGTCTCCCCATGTTTCCATAAGCATGTGTTATCCCCGCCTTTCAGAAGAGAAGAAATACACATGTTTTAACAAATCACAATTTAAATATATGTGCACAGGTACTTGTATGGTATTTCCACAATTATGTAAAGAACTAAAGATCATAACCGATGGTTGAATTGCATTTGTACCTAAGGCTAAATGTTACCACCTATATGCTAAAATGTAACAATGTCATACTAGCCTCCAGACTAGACTACAACCATATGTAAGGCAAACAAATTTCAAAGATATCTGATACTAACAATTGCATGTCAAGAAGCATTGCAAAGGCAGAGAATTATACCAACATAGACAAATCACATCTGGTTCTTACTAGCACAGACGACTTTTACTCTGATCAACAAAAGTTTTAGTTAAAGCAATAAAGAGGACTCACTATCCCGTAGAGTGGAGCAAAGCAAGGTTTCCTTGGGACTCTATCTCATTGACTCATCTTGCTTACTTTTTTGGAAAATCAAAAGTCTATAATAACACATGCAAGTACCTGTTTCAAGACAAAACGACCACCCTTGTCAGGGTATACAAAAGCAAATGACAGTTTTGCATTTCTTCTCCTAGCCGCTGGGGCAATCTCCTTGACCTGACAAACAATTATAGTCATCTCCTGAACAAGTAATAAGCTATTTCACCAGAATATGGGAAAGAGGATAGAATGACATGAGGTTATGAAAGCAGACAACATACAAGATCAGTTAGTTCGCGAAGTGTGGCATCTTTCCATGTATAAATCTGAACCTCATCTTTGGGTTCTTTGCCTCTCACTGCAAAGTCCTCCTGATTGTGATGACCTCCAATCTGCAAAATATTTGTTAAAACAAATATGTCAAATTCTAATTCCGAATCTCATCACCCCACCCATGAGCAAGTCTGTTTCATCCTAACTTCCTCCATTTCTAACCCCACCCACTCCTTAACAGTCAAACTAAGTTGTGAATTTATCAAAAGTTGCTTAGTTCTACTCCAATGTGTTTCCATGTATCCTACTTTCTTATCAGTAACACAAAGGTTCCTAATCATACATATTCACCCCATCATTCCAAATCAAAATGAGACTACTTTAATTATATTAGTAACCGAAACGTGTATCGTTTCTCCTGCAACTATCTAAAGACGACTTTCCTCAGATGCTACTTAGAAGTTAGAACCACCTACGAGGGCAAGAGAGAGCAAAAAGACTAATATACATGATCATCAGAACTGACGAGTCTTCACAACACAATTTGTAACACCAACGTATAATTCATTGTACCAAAGAGCCAAAAACCAAAATGCTTTTCTAACGCTATCTTGCGTAACAAAATTAACAAAACCCAGTTCCGGTTTAAGCAAAGATTGAATCTTTAACCAAAGAAGTTGCCCACAAAACTACTACACTAATTTAACCAACCTAATTCAGCTCAGTTCAACCAAGCAAGATTTCAAAAACAAAAATAATTACAATTACTGAAGAAGAAAGACTTAGGGCATACCTTAGTGAAGACCCGAAGCAACAAAGGGCAAGTCTGCATTGCACGAATAATAAAAATTTAAATACGAAAATAAAAAAAATTAAAATTAAAATGTGGAAACCCTAAATTAGAGAGGGGAAGAAAGGAGGGACCTTTTCACGGTCGACGGGTTCGAAGCGGCGCGGCGGAGGGGGAGGTGGGCCGCGGGACTGAGGAAGAGGAGGAGGGGGAGGGAGAGGTCGACCGGGTAGGCCACCTCGGGGAGCAGGTCCTCCTCCTCCTCCTCCGCCCATCTTTTCGTCTCTGCTTCTCCTCTCCATTCTTAAACCCTTGCTTTCTGAGCTCGCTCTCTTTGCGGGGTTTATTTAGAGGAAGGAGCGAAAGGGAAGGACACGGGCCTTGCCTGGAGCCCATGAACATGCGTCTGCCATAAGCCTAATCCAGTTAGGTCAAAACCAAAAGTCAAATAATTAGGGGTGTGAAATTCACACTCTCCATTTGATAATCTACACTCCATGTTACATTTTTTAGTATCTTAAACATCATATGTTTTACAATCTATATTATAACAAGACAAAAATTTAAGATAATAAAAAGGATACAATGGAGTGTATAATGGGGAGTGTGAACTTCACTCCCCAATATTAATATTTTAGTGTGGTCGGGTACTACAGCCAAAATGGACTTTAGAAAGTCGTAATTTTATCTTATCAATTTTTGAGTGATATTCAATATTGCTTTGAAATTTTTAGATTATAATTATCTATTCGGAAGTTGCTTCGACATCGTAAATCAAAAGTACTGATATTCAAGCCTTTTCGAGACTTGCACAATGAAGCTAAACACGTACTAAAATTACTTGAATGCCTCGTTTGATTTGGGGAATGAAAAACTTGGAAAGGAAAACTTTATCATTTCCTCTGTTTGGTATGCTCAAGGAAAGAAACTACTTTCCTACGTGAAGGGAAAATATAGATAAAGTGGATCCTCCCACACCCATGAGATTTATTTTCTCTCAAACTTTTCATGGATTAATTGCACATTAATTGCCTACTCTAAGAATCATTTTAAAGGTTATTATTACCAACTTTATCCAAGAAACTTTTAAACATTAAATTTTTTATGTTTTGATAATAAGGATACTATTGGAAAATTGATATTACTTACTTTCTTTTTTATATACAAAAAAATCAGAAAATGTATTTTACTTTATTTTCAGTTTTTGATGTTTGGTTTGTGTATGAAGAGGAA
This sequence comes from Rosa chinensis, assembly GCF_002994745.2. Classification (NCBI taxonomy): domain Eukaryota; kingdom Viridiplantae; phylum Streptophyta; class Magnoliopsida; order Rosales; family Rosaceae; genus Rosa; species Rosa chinensis. The sequence continues at coordinate 17,877,588 of NC_037094.1, read as the reverse complement.
AATAAAATATTTTTTTCAAACACTTACATGGTTTTCCCAAACATTAGTAGATAAACTAGCAGTGGAGAATTTATTTTTCCTATAAATAAACTAATTTCATTTCCGCGAATCAAATGAGTATGAAGAGTGAAGTGTCTTTAATCACTACCCAATGCCTCTAGGACAAGATGGACCAAAATAGCTCCATCCACTTTGTTTAGACACTTGAGGTTTCTAGGTTTGGAAAGTCGGACTAAGTAGCCATACCCCTGACGCAGTCGGAAAGTAACCCTAGGTTTACAAGCAATAAACCTAAAACAAGAATTCTGGAGTCCACCAGAGATAAAAAAGAAAACTCTCAATTTGATTGATAATAGGATAAAAGATAGGTTTGCAGCCATTTAAGGCTTCTATATGAGAAAAGAAACCCTAGGGCGACTAACAATGAAACACTAAAGCTCACGGGTAAAAAAAACAACAAATCCAAAACAAACTAGAAAACCAAAAGTTCTTAAAAATAGTAAATTACAGTTTTGAGGCCTTAAACGACCCCAAAAGCCCGAAAAAGCCCACACATTCATGGCATAGCTATTAGTTTTGTTCCTGGCGTCATTCCCTTTCCGGAAAGCTATAGCAATTAAGATTCGGACACCGAATGCCAAAGTTGCAGCAAACCAGGTTTTCCTCATTTTTCACAATCTAAATGTTCTTCAATTCTTATCGCCATTCACTCTACATCAACCTGCAACAAAACTAATCTTATAAAAAGTATTCTAAATGAGATTACAAGTTTCTTATTAACATGAGACTATAGTTATTTGTATCAAGCTCCTCTAAAATATACAATTTATGAAGTTCAACCAAAACATGTGTAGCTCAAAAGTTTAAAACAACTTTTGTTTAGAAAGAAGTTTAAAACAACTCAATAACACACACGCTAAGATGTGTCAATCTGCGTAAAAAGATAATAACTCAAAAGTTCTAGTCTCAACTTCGTTTCATCTTTATCCAAAATATTGATCTAATAAGATTGACATTTGAATCTCCCACCTTCAAATCCAGCAAAAACATTGAGATCGAATTCCGTATCTAAGTTAGCATGTTCTACCGTAGATAACATCCAAAAATTAACATATAATTCGTACAAATTAGGTACAAAAAGTCAAATCGATACTGTACCGTCTTTTGTGCACACAAGCATTTGGCTAAATGTGATATAATTTTTTAGATTTTGACTTAAAACTCATTCAAATAAACTAGGGATTTAAATCTTGTTCAATATTATTCAATTACCGACGCTTGCTACTGGAATCATATACATGTCACCCCATAGAAGAAACCTGCAAAACTAAGCTTACTTAAAGGAGGTGACTGAAAATTCTATCTTGGAGGGGATTACAAAGACATGGTCACCAACACCTGTACATTCCATCATCAATAAACCTCGAGACAAAATAAGAACTGAAATATTGGAAAAATTAATTAGTGTTCTATTCTAGCTCCAATTCGTCGCACAATCTTAAATTGTCTATCACCCACTTAACAATCTGCAAAAAATGAAACAAAACCTGCCTGCACGTTAACATGAAAAACACTTCATATTTTATAAGAAAATTAAAAACCCTTATTTGACTTGTAGGACATTCTCTAATTCGTTGTGGTCACGAAGGCGTTTCGAGCCACCTCCATGTCTTGCAGTCGTTGAAGTGAGCGTTATATAAGGGCAAGCAACAATATCCAATGAGCATCCCAGAGTTGATCCAAAAGCTTAACATTGCTGCCCTTAATAAGTTTCTTAACTACTACCATGGCTTCTTTCCTTCGTTCATGGAGTTTCAGCCTCCTCTTATTGTCATGGATGTTGGCAATCATAAGCAGAACAACCTTGGCGGTTTACCGACCAAGCCCATGGCAACTCGCTCATGCTACTTTTTACGGGGACGAAACTGCATCCGAGACCATGGGTATGTCTTTCAGTTTTTAGCTCATTCATATATGTGAATGATTAAGTTTTTGCCAAGTATTTGACATGTTATATCGTGATGTTGAGTGACTTTGAAAATCATATATACGAAAGTTGTAGATATCAAATTGATAGATGTGTTATTCAATAGTTTAGGTCTTATTCATGAATGTAAGGGTTTAAATACCACTTAATTTGTTCCCCATAGTTCAGAAACACAAAATGAAATATCATTACTTTGTGATTAATTGTAACCCTATCAAGGTTAGCAAAATCAGTGCCATGTTGTTTTACATATACTTTAGCGTACCCCTTGAATGTTGTCATGTGATCATGTTAGCAAAAGTTTTATTTTGTCTCTTTTTTCTCTTTTGAAGGAGGAGCTTGTGGATATGGAAACCTGTTCCTCAATGGCTATGGAACAGATACTGTAGCGTTGAGCTCAACGCTGTTCAACAATGGATACTCTTGTGGAGCTTGTTTCCAGATCAAATGTTATCAGTCTCCCTGGTGCTTTAAAAATGTTCAGTTCACCACTGTTACCGCCACCAATCTTTGCCCGCCAAACTGGTCCCAGGACTCCAATGCCGGAGGCTGGTGCAACCCTCCTAGGGCTCACTTCGACATGGCCAAGCCTGCCTTCATGAAGATTGCTCAGTGGAAGGCTGGCATTGTTCCAATCATGTACCGCAGGTATGCCTTTAGAATTTACTATAGGATTTTCTTGGGTTGCAAGGAAGTCTTTATATTCCCAAGTTAGTTGGCATTAGAAAAAGAACAATTAATTTGAAAAATTTAATCCTAAGTTTAGGTCATCTTTTTCAACTTTCCCTCGGTTCATCACATAAAATCATGACAGTTGGTGATAGTGGATTCATATACTAGGTATTGGGGACAATTGACATCATCAACCTTATATTTCTATCATTAAACTTGACTGAAGATGCAGCCCTCATCTTATTTATTTTCTCCTCAATGCGATGGACGAAAGGTGTTTGATGAATTATCTTTTGAGACACTTAATTTCCTAAATAAGTGCATTGCACCCACACAATAAGATTAATGAAATCAATGGAAAATCTATCCCATGCATCCTTAATTAGTTCTTGATGTTACCTAACTGTGAAGAAATGATTGATTGCAAAATGGAGTGAACTTAAAGTTTCCACTTAAACATTTGATTGTGTAAGATATTGACAGACATAAATTTGTAGAATGCTCATTTATCCTGTGGTTTTTCTTTCAGGGTACCATGCATAAGGGCTGGGGGTCTCAGATTCTCTTTCCAAGGAAATGGGTACTGGCTCTTGGTCTATGTGATGAATGTGGGAGGAGCTGGTGACATCCAAAACATGTGGGTGAAGGGAACCAGATCTGGGTGGATTAAGATGAGCCATAACTGGGGAGCTTCATACCAGGCTTTTGCAACCTTGAAGGGTCAAGCTCTCTCTTTCAGGGTCACTTCCTACACAACCAAGCAGACCATCATTGCATGGAATGTTGCTCCCTCTAACTGGAATGTAGGTTTGACTTACAAGTCAAATACCAACTTCCACTGATCATGTACAAAACAACAGTGCAATCTTAAGATTGTCCTCTCTATCACTTTTTTGTTTTCTCAGTTTGATCCTTCTGATACATAATATAACTAGCCCCAAGGCCTTTATATATCGCTTTGGTATGGCAAATTTTTCTTTCAGTAGCTTGTATCTGGTGATAGCGGGAATTTGTAGCTCTCTAGTGGTAAGACTATTTACCCGCGACTCTGAGTTTGAATCCCCTTTCACAAGTAATTAATTTGTATCTGATATTATGAAAGTGAATCTTGAGTCACAAACGTGGAGAGAAGATTCACATGCTACGAGTACTACTACAGCTGCTTGTTTTCTTTATTTTTTATGGAAACAAGTAGAAATTATCATACTTCTTCCTATATGAATAAAAAATACTTCCAATTTCTCTGTTTTTCATGATTGTAGCTCACTCACAAGTCAAAAAATGCAATGAAGCAAACTCATCCATGTCTAATCAGTCCAAGCCATGACAAAGTTTATGATCAATCTTGTGATCCCATAGTACACGAAACAAACAATGAACTCTCTAGAGTCAAACGACTCAAACCCCACATCGGCTTTTCGTGGAACAAATGGGGTGCATGTTTGAAATCCTAAATCACAGTCATTTTTAGCAAGACTATCTATGCTCACTAGTCATTGCTAGCATGTCATGTATTTTAAATGTTTTTGTCACACCTTGGGCCCATGAGAAGGGAGAGCCGGAGAGGAATCAAAATGGAATGCCATGCTTGCTAAAACGTGAGACCCACAAAATGGTTAAAGTGGGGAACATGTTTTCAAAGCACAAATTAGGGGTATTATGCCCTCACAAAGAGCCTATGCTTTTCTCCCATTTCATTGCCTCAAGCTTAAGCACGCCAAGTCTCTTTTTCACTTCCTTTTGCGACAAACTGTAATCATCACCCAAGCTCCAACATCATTTCTAAGACCCCTTTGCCATATGACTCTGTGACTCCATCCCCCTTGCCAACTCAATATGTTCCTCTTTTTCCTTTTCTTTTTCGGGTAGAAGGAAAGTTGAGAAAAATAGGATTCGAACTCTAATACTAGTTGTGTTCTTAAATACTCTGTCACTGAAGCTGTACTCGAGTTTTGATTTCTGAGAAAACAAGCATACATTTTTTTGTTAGCTAAGCCAGTCTTCCATTGACCCCACCTAAATTCAAACCAACAGAGAAACTTTTGGATCAAAAATGTCAAACCACCCAACATATATTCCATCCAAGAGCTTCATAATGAGAAACAAAGTAAGAACTTTCTTTTCTCTTTTTGCTTGCTTACCCTTTAATCCAGCAGAGCTTTTGCTGAGCTATAAAGTTCTGAAACAGTGCAAGCTTCACTCTTTGCAACCCTTTACCAATCTCTACAATCCACAGAAAGCTGATATAGAGGTAGTTTTACAGGAATTCAAGCCATTCTTTTAGTTACATGCCCAATAAATCAAACAAAACCGTACTACATTTATGTTCTATATCACTCACTAGCTTCATCAGTTTTTCAGAATCAAGCTCATTTTCTCACATGGGATCTCTCTTCACTCTATCACTCATACTTCTTTCATCCCTATCATTAACATTATCAAACAGTGAAGCTCAGAAGATCAAATCAGCTCGCCTTCTCGACCTTCTCATCCGAGACTACACCTTCAAGACCTATAAAACATACTCCAGGACAGGAACACTGCACAATGTTCATTTACCAGCAAACTTCTCTGGCATCACAGTTGATACAGCGAGATTCAGATGTGGCAGTCTCCGAAGGTACGGCGCGCAGGTAAAGGAATTTCATCTAGGCATTGGTGTGTCTGTGAATCCATGTGCAGAGAGGGTAATGGTGGTTACACAAAAATTAGGATATAATTGGTCATCTATATATTATGCCAACTATGACTTATCTGGGTACCAGCTTGTGTCCCCAATTTTAGGCCTATTAGCTTATAATGCTGGTACTGATGTGAACTTTAGCAACCCTTTTGAGGTAGGAATTCAAGCTCTAGAAAATCCCATCACTATAGACTTCAAAAACATCACAAGGGTGAACAATGAATTAGGTGCTACAAGGCCTTTATGTGCTAGCTTTGAAGGTGATGGTAAAGTGACACTAGCAAAGGAGGCTTCACCTTACATTTGTGTTGCGAAAAGGCATGGTCATTTCGGATTGGTGATTGAGAAGCCCTCGCCAGTTCCACTGAGGAAGAAGGTTAGCCAGTGGAAAGTGGTGGTTGGTAGCACAGTTGGGTGTGCAATAGGTGTTTTACTTCTGGGGTTGCTTCTGGTGGCAATGCTTGTGAAGGTGAAGAAGAAATCGAGGATTGTGGAGATGGAGAGAAGAGCTTATGAAGAAGAAGCTTTACAGGTATCAATGGTTGGACATGTTAGAGCTCCTACAGCTTCAGGGACACGAACTACTCCAGCGATTGAACAGGAGTATATACCTCCTCGTCCTCGTTGAAATAGTGCATTCAATTTTGTTCATACTTGATTCTTTTTTGTAACATTATTAGATGAATTGATAAATGTATTTATTTTGTGATAACATTGAATTTAGTTAACCGAATTTTTTGAAGGATCCTTTGATTAATTCAAAGAATCTGAGTTCAACTTTTACAAGCTTTACTTGCAGTTAGAATACAAAGCTTAGTCATGTTAGAGAGTTTCAGATTTGCAAGCAGAAGCACTGATCTGAATCACATTGTAAAACTGAAGGAAAGACTAAGTGAGTAAAATATTGCATAATTCAACATTTAAGTAAACTCTCATCAATCTGGATTGTCCAATAAACTAATAACTTTTAGATGTAATGCAGAGTTTTCTGAAACCTTTTCTGCTGGTGGATCTCTACTTTGTTTAAAAGGCAGTTGATCTCGAATGTTGGATGCTTCAAATTGCATACAATTTCCAAATTGCTTAGACTCTTTTATAGTTTTATATGAGAATCCACTTCTTAAAGATCAGCCCACCAAACTGAGCTTAAAGCCCAGGCCAATTCCCAAAGAATAGCTCAAAGTGTCCACTGTAAATGAATATTAGTGCAGCCCTAAACCCAAAAGGAAAGGCACTCAAAAAAACAAAGACAACTAATTTCCTTGTGGACACGTTCTAGCCCTTATGACAAAAATCCCCATCGGATGGGAGGGTGTCCATCACTTCCTAGCAAACTAAATTAAAGCCAATCGGCTATATTGTGCTCGATGTTCTCCCCTGCATGGGAAACCTACATTTTATTCTAGTTCAGTTCCAATCTGCTAGTTGTTCTATTTCCTATCTAATATGATTATGTATGGCCAAACAGATTACAGCTCATGTAAATGTGATTGATTCCAGAACAAAAAGAAGTGAATCGGAGCATCATCATCTCTTGGAAGATTGGAACTACAATTTCATATGCTTGATTTGTGAACTTAACTACCATTGTCTCATATAGTGGACATGGCATGGCCTTTCATATCATATTGAATTTTGATATGATCCAAGATTTCGGAGAATCAGGAGCATCAAGCATGTGCTTTGCTATAATAAATATTCATGACAGGTTGGATTTAGACATCTAATGATTACCATGCATGTGCATATCCATGCAAGGATTTTAGAGATCGTGATTTTAATATGAGAGAGGTCGATTACAAATTTCACTGTAATTTTTTCTCTTCGATTTCATAGTTCTTTATTTTTAATTTTTTGTTTTTTACTTTTTTTTTTATGATGATGTTAATGTGCCTGGCTTCCTGAGCAGCAGAGGGTTTAGCACCTTTTAGATTTTGAGAAGAGTTGCTCGGGACAAGTCCACTATGATGAAAGCTCTTCGAAGGAATTGGTCTTTTAGGAATAGAACTCTTTTAAGGATAGATACGACCAAACTTCATCCAATGATGTTTACATGATTTTTCTTTCTACTTTCTAGGGGTGGGCATTTTGTACCAAAAATGCGGTTACCGACCCGAACCGCGCTGAAAAAAAGGTTCAGTAACCGCACCGAACAAAAACGATGCTGTTTTATGATCACACCGCACCGAACAGTATAAAAGCGGTTCGGTTGCGGTTTCGGGTAATAAACCGCCCAATTTAAACCGACCCACACCGAATTTATTTTAAATACATTTTATTTATTTATTATTTCTCTATTGATGGAAATGTTGGTTTTCAATATATAAGAAATCCATTTTTGATTAGTTTTTCAGTTTGTAATAAGTTGCTATGTTTGCTTGATGATTGATATATATATATATATATATATATATATATATATATATATATATGTGCGTGTGTGTGTGTAATAAGTTGCTATGGTCTTTCTGCAAGTTGCATGATATTTGCCTATTTGTGTGGACTCTAAATACATTCAAAATTTATTTATGCCTTATTGAAATCGTTAGGTAAAAATAAGCCTGATTTTGGCCCTATTTTTCTAGTTGAAATTAATAAATCGTTCCAAATCGAAACCGACCTGCACCGCACCGAAAAATGGTGTAACCGAAATAATCAGTTCAGCCTTTTTGTAATGTGGTTGCGGTTTGATATATAGGTCAACTGAAAAAAAAAAAACGGTTTGGTTGCGGTTTGAGCCTCAAACCTAACCGAACTGCACCGTGTCCACCCCTACTAATTTCTAAGCAAATTACCACTAATCACAATGTCTCTATTTTGTTTACGGCCTTTTCAATCTAATTAAAAAGACTATTAGGATAAAAGAAATTGATTTTAGTTGAGATATTTTTCACATAACGTTTGGTCGGTTATTATGTGACGATATAATGTTTTCAAAATCAAGGATTCGGGGTTTATTTTGATAAAATATCCAACAAGATTGACTTAACTAGTTGATCAATAATTATTTTCATCTCCATCTTCTAATCAGAGCTACAATCAGATCACACGTCCTGAAAAGACAATAAACAATACTAAAACCATACGTTTAATATCATTAAATTTTGTTTAGTTACTGATAAAGTAAGTTCATAATTTCTCGATCAATAAATTCATATATAAATAGATTCAATTTTCGCTCCAATGCATGCTGTTGCACTTAACCCAAATCCCCTCACATCCATTAAACCTAAACATTTTTCATGACCTCTTAGTTTTGGCAAAGCTCATAAGATCCGCAACCCTAAAGCTCCAAGGCTCCAAGCTTTAAACTCCCGAACACTACAGGACTCTCTCTCTCTCTCTCTCTCTCTCTCTCTCCACTAAACCAAAAAGAGCCCATATTCCCCACCAACACTAGTTATAACTTATAAAAGGTGGATTTATGATTTTCCCGGGAAATTATTAACCGACTTACCTCTCCTTCCCGGGAAAAATCAACAGTAAAAAAAGCTCCCCAGATTCCAAACCCATCAAATCCAACCCATCTCTAACCTCAAAATCTCTCTCTCTCTCTCACACGCACACACAACAGAGCCAAGAGAAGCTCTGATCCTCTATGGACGATCCTATGCTATCTTCTTCTTCTTCTTCTACGCAGCTCAATCAGCCGCCGCCGACGCTTCCGCGTACCCCTATGGCGGTCCAGCCGGAGACGCCGGCCCGGCACATCGAGCGAATGCTGAACGTCAACCACCACCACCGATCGCCGTCGCGGACCATCTACTCCGATAGGTTCATACCCAGCAGATCCGGCTCTAACTTTGGTTTGTTCGACATCAAATCGCCGACGAATTCTCAGTGCGACGAGACCTCCAGCGCCTACACCACGCTCCTACGCGCCGCCCTCTTCGGCCCCGACACCGCCGGCGTGATTCCTCCGGCGACCCCCGATCGGCGGGGGCTGATGAACCCGCCGAACCAGAATATATTCCGGTTCAAGAGCGAGACGCGGCGGTCCATGCACTCGCTGCTGCCGTTTGGGTTTGACGATGACGTGGTCACCGGAGTTCATCATAGTCCGGTGAAGACCCCCAGGAAGGTCCCCAGGTCGCCGTATAAGGTAAAAGCTCTGAGCTTTGAAGATTTGGGCTTTTTCGGATTTGGGCCTTTTCGGGTTTTTATGAATTGCTTGTGGTGTGTTTTGGTTCTTCAGGTTTTGGATGCACCGGCTTTGCAAGACGATTTCTATCTGAATCTGGTGGATTGGTCTTCGCATAATGTATTGGCTGTGGGGTTGGGGAACTGTGTTTATTTGTGGAATGCTTGTAGTAGTAAGGTGAGCTTTTAGCTTTACTGATTTAGATTCTGTGTGCTAGTTTCGGCATTGTTTCACAGCCTTTGAGCTTTCTGTGACTCTTTTGATCATCTGGTTGTTTGCTTCTGGTGGTGTATGTATGAGAGTTTGGAACTTTTAGTCTTACGACCTACATTGCATGCTACTTGCAGGTAACTAAGTTATGCGATTTGGGGACTGATGATAGTGTCTGTTCGGTTGGCTGGGCGCAGCGGGGAACTCATCTTGCTGTGGGAACTGGCAATGGGAAAGTCCAAGTAAGACGTAGTTGCATTTAATCACATCTAATAGACATGTCGTACTGTTAAATGCTTAAACTTGGGATGTGAAAGGACCAAGTTTTTAACTTTAAGATGAAGAATATGGCCTCCAACAACTTCTTGCTTGAAAATACTTATATTAAGCAGAAAATGTGTAAGATTTTTGTTGTTAGGACATATGCTAGATGCCTGGCTGCATATAAAATTCCCTGCCTGGACTCTGTTGTAGTGTTGCCCCTCACACCAACACATCATATCTAATGTCGGTGGTTCATGATGAGATGCTATGGATTAGTATTAACTCATTGTAGGACCAAAGTATTGTTTTAGATACGACTATCAATAGATCATGTTAAAATTCATCTTGACCAGAAACTATCTACAATCAATATGTATTATAGAGAACGAGCTCAGTTAGGTAGGGTACCTCATTTCAGAGGATTGCATCATTTAGTTAAAAAAAGATTTGATCTGATTGAGAAATTGATGTCTCACTCTACAAATCTTAGAGAACAAACAAGATAACATTAGCCTCACAAATTTTGGTCCCATTGTTTACCGTTTACGGAACCTCCAAACCCTGCCCACTATGTGGATACAAGTTAGGAACAATGAGTCCAAACACAATCGGATTTCTGAATTTTGTGCATTTCGTGAGTCTGATCCTCTGTACACGATCTTTAAACTTTACGTCTGGTTATCTGTAAATGGCTACTGTTATCCTTCAGGTGGGAACCAGGTCACAATAATTAGGTTGTATTGTAAATTCATGTGACAGTTGCAGAGTGTTAGTATGTAAGTTGATTATTATGAAGAATTATCCCATGAATTTCATGCCACCACTTTTTTACAAATTTTTTGCACTTGTATATGTGCTGTAGAATAATTGGCTGATCCACTGGTTATCTTCTGTGCAGATTTGGGATGCATCTCGCTGTAAGAGGGTAAGAACTATGGAGGGCCATCGTCTACGTATTGGGGCATTGGCCTGGAGTTCATCCATGTTGTCTTCTGGTAGCCGTGACAAGAGTATTCTTCAACGGGATATACGCGCTCAGGAAGATTTCGTTAGCAAACTTTCTGGACATAAGTCAGAGGTAATAACCTTTTAGCTCATGTTCTGTTTAATTGGACCGAGGCCAATCAAAACTAGTGTACTTTCAGTTTTTCACTTGTTGTCTAATTCTTCCTTCTCCCAATTTGTACTTTCTGTAACATGCCTGTTGTTTTGTATGCTTTCTGTTTAATTTATATTTTGCTTAACCTGAATAGCATTTGACTGTCTTTTAGGTTTGTGGACTGAAGTGGTCTTATGACAACCGTGAGTTGGCATCAGGCGGGAATGATAATAGAGTATGTGATTGCATTTTTTTTTTTTTTTCATTCTTGCGCAACTTCTCTTTGGTGCATTGTAACTAGACCATGCTTTCTTTTTATGACTGATCCCATCCATATACAGCTTTTTGTTTGGAATCAACATTCAACTCAACCCGTGCTGAAATACTGTGAGCATACTGCTGCCGTGAAAGCTATTGCATGGTCCCCCCATCTTCATGGACTTCTTGCATCTGGGGGAGGAACTGCAGACCGATGTATCCGTTTCTGGAATACAACCACTAACTCTCACTTGAGCTGCATGGACACTGGAAGTCAGGTGAACAACTTGCCGCATTATTATTTTTTCTTGTTTACACCTCTTAATTTGGTCTAAGCATGCATGCAGTAGGGAAGCTCTACCTTTTGATTAAATTTGATTGCAAGGGAAGGCCTAAAAAGTTTTGAAACTTGGTAGTTGTCATTCTTCATTTCTTTAGTCAGTAGATATTCTGCCACTCAAATTCGAAATTTTTGAATTTGACCTTTCCCATGTAATGCTAAAGATGAAATGGGTTCCAAGATTCACTACTTGAATCTGATTATGTTGGTTCTGTTTTGCATCCTTTTGGTTGTCTATGTTGGTTGCACAAGGGAATATTACTGGGGAAAAGATGAACATAGCTCATGTTGGATGCACTGCTATTTGTTGAAATGTTCTGTTCATAGAAAAGAATTTATCAGAAATCCTTGCCTCCCTCCCTTTTTTTGTGACAATGCTAAGCTGTACATATGTTCATTGTATGTATGTAGGTTTGCAATCTTGTGTGGTCCAAAAATGTCAATGAGCTCGTCAGCACGCACGGGTACTCCCAAAATCAGATAATAGTTTGGAGATATCCTACGATGTCCAAGGTACAAACATCTCATCTATTTGTGATTCATGCAACCAAGAAATGTCAGTTATCAATTTTAGTTTCTAATTTTAAATTTTCATTTGCTGATGCAGCTGGCAACTCTCACGGGCCATACATATAGAGTTCTTTATCTTGCCATCTCACCTGACGGACAGGTTCTGTATCCGCAATTCTTTCTAATCATAATCCCTCGTCCCTTTCATTCATAATTCTGCAAATTTTTAGGTTTCATTATGCGTATTCTTATCTGTTATATCGTTTATTGTTTCAGACAATTGTCACAGGAGCAGGAGATGAAACACTTAGGTTTTGGAATGTGTTTCCTTCCCCTAAATCTCAGGTACAAGATTCAATAGATGATGAAAAATTTTGATGAAAATTCAATAGTGAAGTGATGAACATTGTCCTAAATTCTAATCACATTCTCGGCAGAAAATAGTACTAAACTACTAATACTGTGAATTAATGTCCTCCAATAAGAAGAAAAGAAAGAATAAAATTGATTTACAAAGACCGCGTTTCATTGGTTGACTTTCTACTGAATTTCAAGCTGAAGATGAATAAAACTCATGTAATTGAATTCCTATTGCAGAATACGGGAAGTGAAATCGGAGCATCATGTCTAGGCAGAACCATCATCAGGTGACCTCCTGCAGGACACTTTACACTAACTCGACAACCTTCAAAGACTTCTCGTACCAGTCAAGAATGGGAACCATATAATGACATGTCATTGGCTTGTTGACATGATAAAAGCGCTGATCAATTGGTCAAACCCCAGATGACCAGAGACTGTTGGGACCTTGAAGGCTATGTCTGGAGGGAAGGGTTTACTGGTCTTGTTCAAGTAGATGATATAGCTTTTTCTGGTTCATATATAAATATATAGAGGGGAGGTGTTATTAATTGTCTCTCACCTGCTCGGTGCTCCCTCGCTTTGTATATTTTTAAGAGCAGAAATTAAATGATAATTTATCCATTGTGATGCAAACAGATTTTCACATTCTTTGTAAATTAATCAATCATCATTCTTTCACTTGTGTGCTCCCACTCATAGGCTCCATCATGCAGTTGAGAAAGTAAAAGAGTAAATCCTTTTTCTTTTTTTCGAGAAATTAAAACTTCATTCACTAAACCAATAAATTAGATTGAGGGTAATGACATCTTTAATTCTCAACTAGTTCAAATGGAGAAGAGAACGAGTAGATCCTTTAACCAAGGCTGAACACGATCAGGAAAAAGGACAATATTTCAAGGAGTGAGGCTATTTGAAAATTACAGAAGACAAAATTTTCATGTCAATTCATAATAAAAATTTTAAATTTTCTTTATTTTCTAAAATATAAATACTGTACACAATACATTTCATAAAGTAGGAGAAAAAGAAAAAAAAAGAATATGATACTGACCAATTATAGTTAAATATTACAATAATTTGGCCAGAAGAATCTGGAATCGGACTGGAGTCACCGGACAGGTATATACATATGCATCAACTTAAGTCCAAACAAAGACTATGAAAACCCAAATGGGACAAATAACTAGGTCTCTATTTACATTTTTGTTCTTACATTAACCAATATGAAGAACCAGAGAAAAATTTTAGTTTGGTTCTTGGGTCTTCCCCAGAAAGCTCTGCTGGGCCCCATATCCAGTTTCATCTGGCTGGGGAAGCTCTTGGGGCCATGGGATGGAGCTCAGTGGTGGGAAGCAACAGCTACAGTCCTCTTGGCATGGTTCTGGCACAAAGTCCTCCTGGTTGCTTGAGGAAGCTGCCTTCTGGTGTCCCCTACCAGACGGTGCTGTTGCATTCCTGAGTGGGCCCCAACATTCAACCTTGTTGAATTCTGGAATGTTGGAGTGAAAGTAAACCCAAACCAAAGCCTCCTCCAATTCTGGGTAACTGTTGAACAGGTTGCCATCTCCATGAATAAAGGCCTTCAAAACCTGTGTAGATATGTGACCTTTCCATTAAGGGTTTGTTTGCCTTTAACAAAAGGCACAGCTATGAAAATTATTATGGACGTGATTCATTAAGGATGTGGTACACCATGGTTGAAATCTATAGCCTAATTTTAAGAATTCAACTAAGAATACCTAAATTTGTTTACCAAACCATGTGGCGGTGCTTCATTCATTCAGTTTTATAACCAGTAATTACATACTTTTAAGAAAGTAGGTCCACTACCATGTGATTTGGCAGGTTAATTAATTACGTAATTAGCATTTTCTTTGACAATAATTGAGTTGACACTCTTGTGTAGCTTTCGGTACTGAACTTTAGGTACTCTATTTACGTGCCAGTTACGGTACCACGAAGCTCTGAGAGAGTGCTAATAACAACTGTTACTGATTTGAAATTAACAATAACAAAGAGAAATGATCACACTATGAAAACTTACAACAGGAAGCTCTTTGCAGAAGATGAAGTATCTCAGCCTTGAAAACAAATCCAAAAGGAAATGACCTCCACTTATATGGCAATGAACATGGAGAGACATCTTGTCCTTTACTTTCCTCCATTCTGCCACAACCTCATCTCTTTGTAATTTGTTGTACCACCCTTGCAACTGCAAATCAATTCCCATTAGTTCTTCCTTCAAATTTATCAATCACAAACTTTGTTTAAGGCTAACACTTACCAATATGAAGTTATAAACTATAAACCATTGCAAAACACAGATACACAACAAAAGCAAAAGGCATAACAACAAAACTTGAAGAGTAATATATTACAACTGAAGACATGTGATTGAGTATCTAGAGAAAACCCCATAAAAATATTTAAATATAAGGATCTGGGCATATGGGTTTTGCTTAAACCAAAAAAAAAAGGCATGTTGGAATATTGGTTTTGCAGATCTGGATTACCTGAGAATTGTTTATAGTCTGTGAGATGGCCAGAGTGAGCTTTGAGGTTACATCACTATGAGTAAGTGTGTAAGTCCTTGGAAGATTCCCAGGATGTTTCTTTTCATCCACTCCTAAGAACAGAACCTTTAGCTTTGATGCTTCAAATATGGCTGGCCCAAATATCCTTGCAACCTAATGAATCGAACCCACAAATCAATACCAAATTCTTGTTCATAATCACTAAAAACAGAAACCCAACTTATTGTAAAATTAGTGAGAAAAAAAAGGAAGAGACAGAGTTACATACAGGAACTAACGCTTGGTTCCTCTTTTTCGGTATTCTTCTATGGTAAAACAGAGAGCTTTTGGGGTCAGATAAAGAGAGTGAAGGTTTAAACTCTGAAGGAAGCAAAGAAGCAGCAGCAAGAGTACTCATCTCCGAGTACCCAATTTTCTACACAAAATTGAAAATTGCGTATTCACTGCTTAAATAAGCTTTTACTGTACATATAACTGATAGAAGGAAAAGAAGGAAAGGAAGCTCCTGAAATCTTGGGTGCTTTGCTAGTTTTGCTTCTTCTTTTGCTTTGGGAATAACTTGCGGGTTGTGGCTTTAAGTGCCAACTACGAGAAGAGGACCTTTGCTTTGCTTGTGAGCTTGGCATTTGAAACGTTGAAGATTTTGATTGTGAGAGACGTGTCGATTAGGAAATTATGGCGGTTGATCTAACAGTTGCGTCCTCACTAGACTCTTCATTATTGGACCGTAAATTGTTCCAAATGATTTGCTATCGTATTGTACCGACTCAACTGTTACATTTGGACTCCTTTGGAGCATTCTGTCAGCTCCCCATATTTCCCACGCGCAATTTCCTGAACCACCAAGTGGGTTGTTAATGGGTCGTGTCAGATCAAGATATTTATCATGTCACAAAATATAAATACAAACTCAAACCCAACTCATTTAATAATCGTGTCAAAAATTTAAATCCAAACCCAAACTATTTATTAAACGGGTTATCCGTTTCCGACTCGCTTAACGCATTTAACAAATATGTCGTATCGTTTTAGACAAAATGACTCATTTAAGGGTTACATATTTAACTAAAAAAAATGCATAAATTGATTAAATTCACTAAAAACTCTACAAGACAAAGAATATAAATCATTATATATATCTATATATATATATTCATAAATAATTAAATCCAATAATTATAAGGCAAAATATTTCAAATTGTCTAATCATATGATCAAATATTCCCAACGTCCAAAATTTTAAGAAGTATAACATAATCGGGTTATAAGGGTTCATTTCTTGTTGGCGGGTTGACCCGTGGCAAACCCATTTATTAAATGGGTTATGGCGGGTTGACCCACGACCGAACCACTTTTTAATCGTGCGGGTTCAACCTTTTTATTTCGTGAGAGTTTCGAGTTGTGTTATCTGGTCGTGTCGGAATTGACAGCCCTACCAGCAAGTCCACAGACCTTCAACAAATTGGAAGCCCACATATAACTCCACATGTTTTCCCAATAATATTCACCTAGTTAGTAACTAATCAAAAAAATTATGATTAACCACTCTTTGATGTAAATTCAAAGAAAATAAACAAAACTATTATTTCCATCATTGGATTTATATCTAATGGTGATTGAGTATAATTTCTTTGCTCAGTTACTGACTAGCTAAACAGCACTATATGTCTTTTTTTTATTTTTTAATAACATGAGGCAGTAAGGAGGTTTTTTACTTCTCTTCTCCCTTGTTTTGAACTATATATATATAGACACACACAAAAACACAAACCCAGTCCTTCTCTGAATCTCTGCTAAGGAGGTCTTTAAATATTAAGATTTCCTTGATAGGCCCACTTTTCAATCGCAGATCCACATATCGATTGTTCAGTTTTTGGGTTCTAATGTATAGATCACTTCTGCAAATTGTCAAATTGATGATCATTAAGGTATCAAATTAGATTAAATTAATGAACGAACCGAATCTGTTCAACCTAAATCGTTAATGTTCATATATAATTGTAAATCACAGTTTTGAATGCCTTAATGATTATCAATTTAGCTGAAAATTTGTAGAGATGATCTGCTCATACATACCTAAAAACTGAACGGTCGAGATGTGGATATGCGATCAAAAACTGGGTCTATCAAGGAAATCCTTAGATATTAATATATATATATAGAGAGAGAGAGAGAGAGAGAGAGAGAGAGAGAGAGAGAGAGAGAGAGAGAGAGAGAGAATCATGTGTTCATAATTCAGACTAATATATTAGTTTACACGGTAATATGTTTGTGTTTATATTTAATTGATTCAGTGGATTATCAAGCTCAAATGCCGATTGTATAGTGAACGAGACCACCACTTAATTCTACCGCATGGTAATTTAGGACTATATGGTGGCTGATCATGGATCGGTTGAGGTCATATCATTTTCTTTGGGTTGTTTGAAATTTGGTAGGGACACAAACCATACTATTGCACGGACATCTTCCAAAATGTTTATAGTTTTTACTATTTTACATTGTAAACATGTTTTGAATTGTTGAGATTTGAGAATGCAGTTTTAAATACACATCTCTAACTACTTAATACACACTCCCTACTCAATATACCACCCATTTTAAGAGCATCTTTAGCAATGCTAGCTATTTTTGAATCAAATTTTAGCTAAAGTAGCTAAAAAGTTATTTTAGCCAGCCACTTTAGAATTACGTCTGCATCAATGCTCTCTATTTTAGCTAGTTTTGAATTTATATTATTTTTTAAATGAATATTAAATAGTTTAAATTTATTTATAAATTACATAAAATAACTTAAAATGAATGTTTTAAATTATAGAGAGCCTCATCCCGCTCTCTATATTTAGGAGCGAGATAGCTAAAAGTTATAATAGAGAACCACCTAGGAGTCTGGTGCAGATGCTAAAATAGATAAAAAGTTAAACATGCTCTCCAAAATAGCTAAGGAGCCAAAATAAAGAGTCTGTTAAAGATGCTCTAAGGGGGGTGTATTTATTTAAGAGTCTACAAGATTTTTTTTTGTATTTTGAAAGTCTATGGGTATTCAATTGAGATTTTAAATAATCCTTTAAAATCTTGATGTATTCAATTAAGATTTAGAATTATCCATTCAAATATGCAGATATTCAAAAGTATACGGATTTTTAAGAATTTCATTAAGTGCTAGATTTTGAAGGATTTTATAGTGCTTTTTATACATATCAAAACTCAAAAACAATCCAACCACTTCTCAAGAGATTTTGATGGATTCTTTCTCACTCAAAAAATGAAGCTCCTCACCACAAAAAAAAAAAAAAAAAAAGCAGCTCTCAATAGGTGACACTCATCCATTTTATCTTAGACCTATCTTCCCACTATCCTCCTCTGCCTCTACCTCTGCTTTCATCTAATCATTTTTTTTATTATCACTATAGCCCTGGAAACCTTAATCCTTCTAGCCAATTAAGCTCACTTTCAATGGTATTGTTAAGATGACACATACACACATGTTTCTTTTGTAAATTAGATATGAAATAAATTATGTCATTAGTTTACTACTATATTTTTTGTGTAACATTTTAGCTGATTAGTTTTCTCTTATTATTCATATATCATTACACACAACATAAAGAATGGTAGATTGCCATATACATATATATATATATATATACACACACACACACACTTTTTGTCATTCATATAGCATTATAGTTGGATCTAGGGCTGCACACGGATTGGGTTGGATCGGTTTTGACTCCAAACCATCTCTATGCCAAAGTGATCAGCGGTTTAGGCATTTTGGAAAACCGGTCATAAAAAAGAAGAAGCTCAATCCAATCCAACTATAGATGGTTTGGTTTGGTCGGTTAGGTGGTTTTCACCTATATAATATTAACATGCTATTTATGAAAAAATTAATGGTAAAAATTCAATCTCAAGAATTGAAATTGTGTTAAATTATCTAAATTTAAAATTCAATAATTAAAATCCAAAACATATAGTCCAAAACTACAACCTAAATTAGATTCAAAGTGATTCACTTATTTAATGACTTAGCCATCAATACTAGCTTAATATGATAGTATTAAAGATCAGAGAATGAGAGATTGAGAGAACAGAGATGTGATATGAAAAGATCAAAAAAATCGTAGCGATTATATACTAAGGTTTTAGGCCTTTGAGAAGAAAAAAAAATTAACCTAACAAAAATATCATAAGCACTACTAAAATCAAAACAAAAACCAATAAATCAATCCATAAGAATCAATCATAGTCCATATAGAATTTAAACAATCCGTGGATTAAGTAAATCCATGAATTATAAAAACTCAAACAAAATCTTTTAAAATACGAATTGAATTCACCCTCGTAAATACACATTCGGCGATCGATCTCTGCTGATGTTTTTTGGCCGACAGCTTCAGATTGATGGCGGTGTGGGATGTGAGGATCTGGATCAGGGATGGCTTTTGCTGTGGTGGCACATGCTTATGGCGGCGTAGCTCGTGGCAGTTTGGGTCGCAGATAGTGAGTGGCCATGGTGGCGTGGACTGTGGCGATGCAAGGCATGGTGATGCAAGTCATGGGTCAACGGAGCATGGCCGAACTGGTGCGTACGGCCGGGGGGGGGGGGGGGGGGAATGACGATGGTGGACTAGCCCAAACCAAGCTTGATGGGCTTGCGTGGATTTTCTTTGGTGGATGCCCTCTTGGCCCTAGTCCATTAGTTATGTTTTATTGTAGTCTTTTACAATAATTTCCTTTTAGGAATCTAATGCACGTTTGTGCACTCTATGTATCTCTAGCGCCTATGGAGTAATACCAAAGGAGGATCTCCGCTATGTCTACGTACATGACATGTCTAATGAGTGAGTCTATTTCTATGTACCATTGTGGGTACTACCACTATCTTCTTGTCTGTCTGTAGATGACAGCGGAATTGTTTGTAACGGCCTATTCTGGCTTTAGAAATATATTGACACCCCCCCTATGGGTTTGGGTTTGATTCAAAAAAAATAAAAAATACACAACCCAAAGTACCTAAAATATCTTAGGGGGTGTATTCATTTAAGTGTCTACAAGATTTTTTTGTATTTTGAAAGTCTATGGGTATTCAATTGAGATTTTAAACAATCCTTTAAAATCTTGATGTATTCAATTAAGATTTAAAATTATCTATTCAAATATGCAGATATTCAAAAGTATACGGATTTTGAAGGATTTTATTAAATGCTGGATTTTGAAGGATTTTATAGTGCTTTTTATACATATCAAAACTCAAAAACAATCCAATCACTTCCCAAGAGATTTTGATAGATTCTTTCTCACTCAAAAAAATGAAGAAGCTCTTCACCAAAAAAAAATTAAAAAATAAAAAGGAAAAGAAGAAGCAGCTCTCAATAAGTGACACTCATCCATTTTATCTTAGACCTATCTTCCCACTATCCTCCTCTGACTCTGCCTCTACTTTTTTTTTTTTGAGAAGGAAAAAAATTTCATTAATCCAAGAGATTACAACGATAGGGATGACTCCGTAAAATCTCAACTACTCTAACTAAAGAAGAGGACCTACTCATACCCTTAATGTTAAACTAGCTGTTACAAATACCATGAGCCGATAAGGGCCCAACTCTCACCACAATCGCCCTTTCTTCCGGGCTACAGACACTCAACTTATCACAGGAGTCCCGATACATCCTTATAGCCAACCTCAAGAAGAGACTATCCCCTTCCAACTCCATATACCAAAACCGCTAGTATATGAGTAGGGGCATCTCCCCATTACATTGAAAATAAGAAAACATCGACATTAAAACAACTAGTCCTTGGAGATGACACCATAACAATGGCACAACCAAAAAACCAAAACAACCAAACCCTCGCTCAATTTAGGAAGGACTTATTAGACCTAACCGAAAAATGAAAAGTAAAAACCAATAAAGAATAATAATAGACTGCCAGGAACCGCTTTCCTGTCCCTCAAAGTTGACTCAAGCTTCCGGGGAACAGCCAAAGGAAGTCAGGAGCTTGCAAGGTTGGTTGTCTCGAATCCAAATCTCCGGTATCTAGCCCAAGGATAGAGCCAACACCAACCCCAACCCAGACAAAAATCCCACCATGCCTTCCAGTAGCCACCAAACCCATATTCAACCCCAAAGGAGGCCAATGTTGGCATCAACCAACACTAACACAGGCCTAAAGAATGTAGAACATCATACCACCTGGCTAAACCACTCCTCCCCTAATTTCTCTCGCTACTATACTTCTCTAGGACGGCAACCATCTCTGCCAAAATCCCTCCCACATACCGACCATATAATAACGCTTCTTGCAGCCCCGTCGAGAAGAACAAACCTTGTTGTTCCATCATTGTCGTTTCAGCCCACCACCAAGCGCGGAACAACTGTGTCGTCGCCTCCAAGTTATGGAACCCAAATCGACCAAGTTGTCTTCCGCCATCGTGGAGCCCCCTTGCATCTGCAACAAAACCCCGTTCCACCATTGCAACCATCTCAGAGAGAGAAAAGGACTTCCACTGCAGCTTCAAACCACCCGCCGAAAACCAAACACAAACCCGTCCGGCCACACCGGTTAAACACCGATGAGGATGGGAGCCACCGTCAGTGAAAGGGCACCGCCGGACAGGCACCACAACCTCCTTTGTTTCTCCCAACCCTAATTCTCTCCTATTTTTGCAATAGTTTGGATCCACCCATGATTACAATTTCCTTTGCCTCTGTTCTCATCTAATAATTTTTTTATTTTATCACTGTAGCTTTAGAAGCCTTAATCCTTCTAGCTAATTAAGCTCACTTTCAATGGTATTGTTAAGATGATACATACACACATGCATGTTTCTTTTTTTTTTAATCAAACCCGAAGCTGGGTGCCGATATATATACATATATTCATCTAAAGCCAGAATAGGCCGTTACATACATACATGTTTTTTTTGTAAATTAGATATGAAATAAATTATATCATTAGTTTACTACTTTATTTTTTGTGTAACATTTAAACAGTCCGTGGATTAAGTAAATCCATGGATTATAAAATCTCAAACAAAATTTTTTAAAATCTGAATTGAATACACCCCCCCTTAGTCTCAAAAACCATAATATCCTATTATTTGACTATATTAAGGCTACTATTTAATAAGATTAGTATATTGACGTTTTGTAAATGACCATATTGATTATTTAGGTTAGATATTGGGAAATCCATAAATATTTATTATTGTTCCCTTCAAATAGGGGCCTAGAAATAGGTTTTGTATTATTTTGAGTTCTCATCCACTAAACACCATGTTGATTAAGTATAACATTTTGAGTTGAACATTAACCAAAACTATATCAATAGTTTCTCCATCATGGCAAAACTACGAAGTTAACAATGGAGGGCCAAACAAATAACTATTACAAAGTTTTCTACTTGTGATGTTTTATATTAGATAATAGATTAACTGATCATAATTTGTAGAACAAAAAAAAAAAGGAAATTAACAAAAAAATGGGAGTGAGCAATCTGATTTAAAAAAATTTGATTCCAATGGTTCTAAAATTCTAAATTATATGGTTTCTCTCCCCATTTAGTTACAATCTATTTAAGAAAAATTTAAATTAGAAAGTTTCAAACTTTATTCTTGTGTTATATGGGGAGACCATGTATAGATTTTTTTTGAACGAAAATAGGTCAGCCCTTTCATTAGATTCAGAGAGGAGTACAAAAACGAAACACCCCTATGGGGTCGACAGAAAGCAATCGTTCCTTAGAACCACAAAAACCCTATTCTAAACGAATAACGTCCCAGATAGTCTCGAGTACACCCACCTTTTAGGAAATCCACGTACCATTATTCTAACAAATACCAGAAACATTGAAGCAGGCATAAAATGTAACAACTAAGGCACTGGTTTTTTGAGACCCAAAAAACAAAATCAAAATAAACTACTTGTAGAAAGTGATTCCTCACCTTCTACCTTTCCCTCTACAACCGGAGATTCCACAAGTGGAATAGACTCACCCTCCCCTACTTGCATTGTTCCTTGCACATTAACATCCTCATCAGCTGATGCTTCCACATTTGAATCAAAACTCAAAGCCTTTCCCCGCCTCTTATACTTGCGGATCTTCTTCTCCTCCTGTTTCTCTTTAGCTTTAACCTTATTTTTACTTCCCTTAGGACACCCAATCTTCTTCTTCTTATTTTAGCCCGAACTTCATCAATATCATTTTCTGTGTAAACAAGATTTGTTCTTCTATCCCACTGAAAAAAAAAAAAAAAAAAACATAGTATATATGATATATGAAGATTATATTCATCAAACCATGAAATAAAGTATATTATGGTATTGGAAGCTGCTCAAATACCTTAGTAGCAAACTCCAAATTCGTGTCTTCCACTATCTCCTTCATGTAACGCATGATCCAATAACCATAACTCTTGCTACCATTTTGCTCAGGAATGCCTTGAAGATAACATAAGGCATCATATCAAAAGAACTACTTACTATGTAAAACATTAAGAGGCTGGGATACTTCAAATCCCTCTATCAACTTACAGCAAGATTTTTCCACTAGATTAATTTCCTCCCTTTCCTATTCTTGTTCGCATTACAGATTTTAATGGAGCTTCAAAATGAATAGCAAAACACCAACTTAAGTAAAGCATTTATATAATGTATCCTTAACATCAAGTACCGATCAACTTATATAGTGGAAAAGAAACGTACTTATCCAAAATTGTTTTTCTTTCACCAGTTATGAGGCGCCTCTTTAACGGATCCATGAAGTAAATGATCTCTTCATCGGGATTCACAACAGACAACATCCAATGAGAACTATGCCACAACAAAACTCATTTTCAGTTTAAGATAGTTTATATAAAGTAAATACCTAGAAGCAATATAACATAACAATCTCATTGTTGTAATCCAGTTTACATACCTTGAGTTATACGACACCAAATAAATCTGGCCAGGCTTTCCATTTTGGAACCGATTAGACAAAGACCGAGCTCGTTCAATAGGATTTCCACAGCCAAGTGCACCTGTATGATCAGGATCGACAAAGGCTACCATGTCAGTCATCTTAGACCTCTTCAAAACATCATGAAGGGAGCTACATAAACATTTTAAATTCATAATATTAACACTGATTCACATAACATAAATCATAAACATGTAAACAACAATGCAGCTACCTACAATATATTGATTACCTCATAAACAAATAAACATCATGATTGTTCCAATTGAATGATAAACAATTGCTAGCTAGTTTTAATGTATTTACCTCATGAAAAAAATAATGCAACCTCCTGATAGTTCCAACATGTTTGGCATGGCATAGATGTCACTTCTAAAGACAGCAGCTTTCCTTCGATGACCAAAAATTTCAGTATCAAAAGAGGTGTGGATGGTGGTCCCATCTCGCAGTTCATGGTTGGCCCAAATGCACAGGGCACTTACAGCCACTAGGAGATTTGGTGGCAGGTATTGCAAATCTTTAATTATCTTCAAACATATCCATTGTTGTCCTCTTCTGATTTTTACGCTTTAGTTTTTTCTGTTGTTTCAAAAAATAAGTTAGTATAAACTGCCATATCACATTATAGTTTTGTTGTCCAAGTGACATCCATTTTGAAGTAAATACTAACAAATTGAGTTACCTTGGCATCTGCTGCAAGGGTAATGACTAGGTTCTTTGGCCAAGCAACACAAGTCCCAATGGCATCCTTAACCGTCACTATCTCATCTTTTATGGGAAATGGTAGCAAAGCTTCATGAACCAACGTCCGAATGATAGAGACGTGTACATTTTCCTCTCCCAATGAAATGCCATGGATAGTTTGCTTGTTGGTCTCAAGGTTGACACTTATATCTTTAACTTGAAAAAAGATAAATGAGGAAAGATTGTAGGGTAGATCAAATAATCTCACCTTCTTGTTTGTTTCTTGAAGCTCTCCGGCAAGACTGAATTCGTTAAGTATCAAATAGACCTGCATACAAGAACATGTTAAGATATATCGGATGACCAATAATTTGGGCTGAAAGGTTTAAATATTCGCATGATAAATTGGTAATGTCAGAAAGAACTTGTACCAACTTAATGATTATAATATAAGGCAACCTACCTTTTCTCTGTGCCTCATTTATTAGACATGTAGCAAAGTATTTTGATTCGGATTGTACATATATACTATGGTGTGCATGGAAGTAAATATACACATGTTGTCTAGCAAAAGTTGGACAGCAGTATTGTACTGGTTCTATAATACATGCCAAAGAGATCAAACAACCTGCATATCTATTAGAATATAGAAAAAATAGCTATTTACTTAATAAAGAACTGGAGAAATAAAGGGGATGATCAAAGACCAATCTATAAGGTGATTGAATAGCAAAAGAAAAGGCAACTAACAACTTCCAAACCCATTTTGTATGATTTTTTTTTTGTTTATTATTAAATTAACCATTTATGCAAATTAGCTAGTTAGGTCGATATATGAAATTTATGATACCAGTCTACCAGATCCCACCAGAATATATAATTAATTAACATGCATGAATAAAATACAAACCCCAAATATTTTGGGCAGAAACTAGTTTTAAAATGCATCACAGAGATCAACATAGGAAAATATGTACCATATAAATCATAAATTATATGGTACTGTTAATTTAAAACAAAAATATTACCAGTTGATATAAAGAAATGGAGTAGGAGTAGTAGTAGAGTAGTGCACGTACTTGTTAGTACTAATAGAAGAAGATCGAAGAAGAACTATGATGAGGATGCTGATTATGACCAATACCAGATCTCACTTTGGGCTGACTAATAAGCCTTTCATTGTGGATAATCTGAATTGACAGAAAACAATAAAAATTAATCCAAAGTGAATGAACATATACACATTCTTCCACAAACACAGCATTACAAAACACTGAAATCCACGTTGCAGTAATAGTCACTGCTGAGTTTCACCATCAACCCACATAAAGAAACCAAAATACACAATAACTAATACATGAGGAAGCATGTGATGCATAAAAACAACCAACCTGACAGTCGAGTAATGCATGTGATGCATAAAGACAAGCAGGACAGAAAATACATATAAAGCAAAATCTGCAATTATTCCATGCCCACCCATATATTTTTTTTCTTTATCTCTTCCATAATAACTATGTTGAGTAACAGTCTCTCTAATAGAACAAATTCACACATGCCTTCAAGGCCGTCATATCTTTCAAAGGGAGAGAGAGAGAACAAGAGGACATCGGCCATCATGCAAGCAAGAGACTAGGCAAAAATTTCCTTGTAGACTCTGTGACCACAGTTATGGCTGCACTAAACATGATCTTACCTCAAGAGACTCGGTGTTATAAAAGAAATGCCAAGTACATGCGCAAAATGCTCCACCAAGAAGGGGAACCTGCACCAACCCAATTCAATCACAAAAACTTCAATTAAGAAGACACAGACATTGAAATAGTACTAAAACTAGAAAGCAAGGTCAAAATCCACAATCTAATTGCAATTCAAAAAGACCATTGAATGACACCATTTCAAAGCACAGCTGAATACGATCAAAGATTTGATGGGGGACCTAAATATGATGTCCACTATGTTGTTCCAACAAGTGATTTCCCAGCATTGAAATTGCTTTTACTTTTGGCTGGAGCAGGATGATGCAAGTTGTTAAAATTATTTTATTTTCAGTTTCTTAACAAAATAGAAAAGGCCAAATGACAAGCACTCCCAATCATGGATTCTCATTAATATGTGAGCAAAATCTAATACTCACGATCGAACTCCGGCGAGTATATTAAACTCTTAATGGCTACATTACCAACAGTTCATGCTCTCCACAACTCAATTATCAAAACTTAATCAAGTTTGCCTGACAATCAAAACAGTTCATACATTACCAACAATCATACTGTTGACAAATTCTAATTGAAATCCAACCCAGCAACTAAACACAATCACCTACACTATAAACACAATTACCTGAAAATCAACCGAGCAACTAAATTTATAATGATATACTCTAATGACCAGATAAAACTTTTTCGACTTTTGCATTGGCGCAAGTAGAGAGGAACTTCATATACATCGGAGGTTTCCCATTCATCAGTGAAAGGATAGCAGCTGGAATACCCCACAAAGATTCCCCAGAAAAGCATAGACACTTACTCTATATGATTGTCTAAAAGGAACAACTCAAACCTAGATTTATAATGAAATCAATTGGAATCATACCTTCAAATGGCCTGCTGCGAATTGAACTCCAATACCTTCAAATTGACTGCTACGAATCGAAATCACTACCAGATTTCAAGCCAAATCACTACCAGATTTCAAGCCAAATCACTACTAGAAGCCTATAACTTATCTTCACTGCTTTACTAGACCAAACTTCATTAAAGGAACAAAATTTTAGTGAAAGAAGTACGAGCTTTTAGATGAAGACCCCAAATTCAAAATTAGAATACGCAAATCATTTACAAATTCATCTATTGAATACTCATCTCTTCGTGAGTGGAGAAAACACCAAGCAACTGAGACCTTGCAAATAGATATAGAAATAGAGGAAAAAGTGAAAGAATGAGAGAGAGATTGAATACCCATCTCTTCGTGAGTGGAGAAGTCGCAGTGATCCGTGGGCTTGCCCTTGAACTTTCCTCTTCGTATTCTGGATTAAAGAAATAACAGCCTCCGCCTGAATCACTTGTGCTGCTACCCAATGCAATCGCCTAGCTAGGCAAAGTGAGATGAACACTTAAATCGAGAAAACCCTAAATACCCAATCCAACAAAAACCTTAAATCTATTAACACTTAACCAAGGGGATTACCAGTGATAGATGCGAACTCAGACTAAGACCAAGATACAGATTGAGATTGAGTCCAACATCGTTTGGCTGGAATAGGGTTTTCTATTTTGCGAGGTGAGATGGTTGAGATTATTCTGGGTTTTCAGTTTCCATGTCGGATTCGAAGAAATTGATGTTGGATTGGGTCTTCAGTTCGAAGATTTCTGTTGGGTGCGAGAAAGAAAGCGAGAGCAAGAGAGGATGGGTTTGAGAGTGAGAGCTAGGCCTCATCTCGGGCTTGGGCCGGGCCTTACTCCATTTTTAAATAGTAGCGGGCCGGGCCGGGCTTTATTGTAAATTGAAGGATCCAAGCTCATCCATTTAATGCGGGCCTCACGGGCTTTTTCGGGCAGGGCCGAGCTAAGCCTTGCGAGCTTTTTCGGGGCGGGCCTTGCGGGCTTTATTTACAAATAAATCTTTAAATATAATATTTTTTATAAACTTGTATTTATATATCATACACTCCAAAGAGAAACCTCTATCAACTTAAATAAAATGGGAAAACCGACCGTTGGATGAGATTATTATAATAAATTATGAGTGTGGTAAAAAATTTAGCCAATTTCACCATATTTTAGAATCCGATCGAATTGGTCAACTGTCGTCACTTGTATGTTTTCTTGGTTGACTGATGGCATGACAACCGCGAAACGTGCTTATTTTTTCACACCATGTCTATAAATATTCCATCGATGGATGTGCGTGAACATAAGATAAAAATTTCAATTTTAATTGCAAAGATGTTGGTCTATATCAATTTGTCTCCTAAGGTCGTATGACTTGTATATTGCATTTAAATTATTGAGGTTGCTAAAGCAACCATGAAGTGGAAAATGTATTTATAGAAATCAACCGCTCGATTGAGAGATTGTAATGTTTTATGGTGATTTTAAAAAATTCAGCTAATTTGATTCTCGTTTAGAATTCGATCAATTACGTCAAATTTAGTTACTCTTATAAACCTATATCTATATATCATACACTCCAAAGAGAAACCCTTATCAATTCAAAGAAAATAGAAAAATAGACCGTTGGATGAGATTATTACAATAAATTATGAGTATGGTAAAAAATTTAGCCAATTTCACCATATTTTCAAATCCGATCGAATTGGTCAACGGTCGTCACTTGTATGTTTTCTTGGTTGACCGATGGCATGACGACCGAGAAACGTGCTTATTTTTTCACATCACGTCTGTAAATATTTCATCGATGGATGCGCGTGGACATAAGATAAACATTTCAATTTTAATTACAAAGATGTTGGCCTATATTAATTTGCCTCATAAAGTTGTATGACTTGTATATTACATTTAAATTGTTGAGGTTCATTCTAAAGCAACCATGAAGTGGAAAATGAATTTCGAGAAATCAACCGCTCGATTGAGAGATTGTAATGTTTTATGGTGATTGTAAAAAATTCAGCTAATTTGATTCTCGTTTCGAATTCGATCAACTAGGTCAAATTTAGTTACTCTTATAAACCTATATCTATACATCATACACTCCAAAGAACAACCCCTATCAATTCAAAGAAAATGGAAGAATGGACCGTTGGATGACATTATTACAATAAATTATGAGTGTGGTAAAAAAATTAGCCAATTTCACCATATTTTAGAATCCGATCGAATTGGTCAACCGTCGTCACTTGTATGTTTTCTTAGTTGACCGATGGCATGACGACCTCGAAACGTGCTTATTTTTTCACATCACATTTGTAAATATTCCATCGATAGATGTGCGTGGACATAAGATATAAAAAAAAAATTAATTAATTACAAACACATTGGCCTATACCAATTTTCCTCCTAAAGTTGTATGACTTATACATTACATTTAAATTGTTGAGGTTCATTCTAAAGCAACCATGAAGTGGAAAATGAATTCAAATAAACCAACCACTCGATGGAGAGATTGTAATGTTTTATGGTGGTTGTAGAAAATTCAGCAAATTTGGTTCTCATTTAGAATTCGATCAACTAGGTCAAACTTAGTTACTCTTATAAACCTATACTTATATATAATACACTCCAAATAGCAACCCCTATCAATTAAAAGAAAATGAAAAAACCGACCATTGGATGTGTTTATTACAATAAATTATGAGTGTGGTAAAAAATTTAGCCAATTTTACCATATTTTCGAATCCGATCGAATTGGTCAACCGATATGTAGAATATATATATGCACTAATGCACATATTCTATATAGAAGTATAAGAATTTCCACACACATAAATATATAAACACACACACACACAAATATATATCTATGTGTGTGTGTGTGTGTGTGTATATATATATTTATAAACACACACACACACACATATCTACATATATATATATATATATATAATATTTTACGGGCTTTTACGGGCCGGGCAGGGTTTTTGCAGGCTTTTGGCGGGTCTGCCCACTACTCACCAAGGCGGGCTTTTTAACGGGTAGGGCCTGGCTTTTAGCCCTCAGGACCGGCGGGCCTCCATCGGCCCACTTGATCCGTGGGCTTTTTGATGAGGCCTAGTGAGAGCGAGCTGAGAGAAGGTTTTTAAGTTTCTTTCAGTTTGATAAATTTGTCGGGCCAAAATTTCATTAAGTGTTAGAGGCATATATCTTTACGTTGTGCCAAAAAACCAAACTGAAAGGAGGGAAAAAAAAAAACCAAAGTCAGTTCAATGCATAACAAAAATCTGTTGTCTGAAACATAACTCTTTCCAAACAGTTCCTTTCAAGAAAAAAAAGACCCAAACAACCAAAACTAAATCAATCTCAATGTAATGCACAACAGAAATCTGTTGTCTAAAATTGAACCTTTTTCAAAAAATTGATTTACCATGATATACACTATATTCAGACAACATAATTTTTTCATTCTGTTTTTAAAATTATTTAGACAACATAAAATAATCATTCTATCGTCTGAGCTCTGTCGTCTGCTAAGTTTACTGACGTAGTGGTAATTTCTGAAAGATGAAAGTTACATCAAAATTATTACAAACCACCTATTTATAGTAGTCAACTGAGTAACGTAACTAACTTTCCTAACAACCAAGTTATTACAGCTTGAATGAGCTAAAATGAATTATAGCCACATCAGCACATCGACTTCTATACTCATAACAGTTGCCACCTTTGACTAGGAAAGCAAGGAGCAAACTCAGTGACTCGGTTAACACTTCCCCTCAATCTTAGTGGGGTTCATCACACTAAGATTGGTGCAGTGTTCCTTGAACACAGGGCTATGTAACCCTTTGGTAAAGACATCAGCAGTCTGTTGAGACGTAGGAACATATTGCAGGAACAAATCCCCCATTTGAACACGTCCTCTCACAAAGTGAAAATCATTGTCAAGATGTTTAATTCTAGAATGAAACACAGGATTAGAGCACAAAGTAATAGCAGACAAGTTATCACATTTGAGAAGAGGAGGTGCTGGCACTCTAATATGAAGATTACAGAGAATATGCCTCATTCATGGTATTTTAGCTGCAATATTTGCTAGAGATCTGTACTCAGCTTCAGTAGAATTTCGTGACACAGATCCCTGCTTTTTAGATTGCTATGAAACTGGACAATGTCCCAAATACACAATGAAACCAGTTGTAGGCCTTCGTTGATTTATTTCTCCAGCCCAATCAGCATCACAATATCCAGTAATATATGTTGGAGACTTTCCATATTTGTAAAACAAACCATAATCAATGGTGCCTTGGAGATATCTGAATATTCTCTTCACTGAGGCAAAATGAACATCAGTAGGAGATGACATAAATTGACAAACTATGTTTACTACATATGCAATGTCTAGCCTTGTAAAAGTGAGATATTGCAGTGCCCCAACAATGCTTCTATAAAGTGTAGGATTAGACAATGGTGTACCTTCATCCTTAAGCAACTGAGCATGAGGTAAGCAAGGAGTATTAAAATTTGATGCAGCTCTGAGCAAGCGCATAATTTAACCCTAAAAATTTCATCGTTAGTATATGGTAAATAGGGATCCACTACAAGAAAATATCTCATTTATAGCATTTCACCATAGCGTTTTTTTCAGAAGTGCTATGTTATATAAGTTGGTTATAATTCAATAGCGTTTGTACTTTTTAAACGCTATCAAAATAAGACACCACCCCCAAAAATGAAAGCGGCAATGATAAACAGAAGCGCGGGGTTTAAATTTAGTGAAAAAACATTCTTTCGCGGCTAAGCAAAGGACGGTCTCATTTATATACTCTCAGCACATGGGCTTAGATCTAACCCCCTTTGGTGCACTTTCCTCTCTTCCCCTCCGATCCAATTTCTTGACGACAACCAAAATGTCACACTCCCACTCCCACAGCAAAAGCGACACCGTTCCCCTCCACCCTTCCTCCCAATCCGACATCAACGAGATCAAAAACCAAATCAATGCCAGCGTCGAATCGAGCCCCACCACCATCCTCCCCACCAAGCCTCCCAGCCCCACTGATAGGAGCATTTTAATGCGACGTTTTACTTGCTTTTCCCTACATTTCTTGCGTTATTTCCTTATTAAAACCCTGTTTAGGAAAGTTTTCATTATTTGATTGGGAAAGTTCCTATTTGTAGAAAGTTTCTATTTTTATAGTTTCTATTTATCATTTTTAGTAAGTTTCCATTTTCGGTAGTTTCTATTTTTCAGTTTAGGAAAGTTTCTATTTTTCTTATTAGTTTCTATTTTCAGGACCTCTGAGCTAAAATATGGAAATGAACTCATAAATGGAAAGAGGAGCTTGCGAACACCAAGGGGAGCAAAGATGAAGGTACATTGGAGTAGAAAAATGGAAATGTACTAAAAGATCAATTTTACACATATTCCTACTCCGGCTAGGAGAAACCAAGCCAAGCAAAGAAGAAGGAGCGGCCGCCTGACCAAATGAACTTCAAATGAGCTGAAACCTTCCAGATCCATTCTAGACACCCAAAGGATCATTTCTTATGAAGAGTGCCAGAGAAAAATATGAGTTGAAGGCCTTCAAACAATCAGCCCAATTTTCTACAGAAGCAAAACTGGAAAACTGGACCTATAAGAGGTCCAGCAACATTTCCGGCCCAACCACATGGCAATAAATTCTGAAATTTTACCACAGTAATCTACACTCATGGTGGATAATTTCATATGAAGAAGTCGAAGGCTAAAATTAAGTTCTTAGTGGAGATAAAAATTAAAGGAATAAAGGAGCAGAAAGTGCTCTCACCTAACAATTCCACCAAGTGTTTAAGTGCTCTCACCTAACAAATCCACCAAGTGTTTAAGTGCTCAAACCTAACCCATTATGATTTGTTTAAAGGCCAAATAGTGTTGCTTGGAAGCCTATAAATATTGATTTCGTATGAACTTGTTTCTAGTTAACAATAATGTTTAGGGCAAAGTTTAAGCCCAATTTCTATGTTTAAATAAAGTTTTCGAATTCTATAATTGTGATTCTAAGTTGCTTATGTGAGTTTGTTCGATTAAATTTTCTTTACAGAAAACTTTTATATGTTTATCTTATTTGGGTCGACACTTATAGGATTTGCATGTAATTGGTGCTAGGTTTAAGAACATGAAATCGACTTTTCGTTTTGTGTAACTTGAATCAAAAGTAGTAAAGGTTCTGGACAAGAATCGAATTTAATTGAAGAGGATTGCAATTAGGTGGACTTTTCCATAACTAAGTTGTACACTTGAGTTGATAGCCTTTCTCTATGTCTAATGCGTTGAACATGTCATGATTGACTAGCTTTCTAGGGCTTGATTGCATGTTTGATAGGATTAATCTAGGTGCTTTCGCTTAGGTTAATTAGCATTGAAAAGTAAAATATGGGAAATCATTTGCTTTCGAATGTTTCACATGATCAACTCCTCTCTCATGACTTGGAAGAACAATTATAGGGTTTGAATCGAATTTGATTACATGGAATTAATTTTGATCTTTGTTCCTTATGTTTCATTCTTGTACATGTGTTTTTATATTTTCTTTATCTTAATTTTCAATTCTATAATTCTTAAACCCCCCCCCCCCTTTTATTTTGTTACTTGTATATATTTCTATTCTTTATTTTATTTTTGTAAATAATACTTTATTATTTTAATTCTTTATTTGTTTATACAATTGTATATATTTTTATTCTTTATTTTATTTTTGTAAATAATACTTTTCTTTATTTGTTTCACAATGACAGGTGTACCCTCAATCCCCGGGATAGAACGATCCCTATTTGCTTATACTACTAACGATATTTCAGGGTTAAATTATGCGCTTGCTAAAAGAGGCATCAATTTTTGGCGCCGTTGCCCGGGATTGAAAAATCACTTGTTAAATTGTGTCATTTATTGTATATATTTGTTGTATATAAAAACTTAGTTTAAATTTTTATTTATATTATTGAACACGAATTTTAATTGTAGGTTGTAAATTGAGAGGAATAGGTGAAGTCTCTTTTGTTAATATTGGCCTAAACCCCTTATTGGTACCTAGCTCAGGTCCCTTAAGGTTGAGGGCGGCCTTTATTAACACTTGTTGAACTGTCTTCACACTTATGAACTTTTTCATCTTAGTAAGCATAGCCTATGTGGAATGGTGTCTAGGAAGGGGACAACGTTCATGACGGGTTTTTGAATCCAGAAGTGCTTGCAAATGGGCATAAACCACAATGTGGGAGTAGCTCATGCCAAAATGGATTTTTCCTCTCGTGTTCGTCCTCCCCCACCTGGCCATTTCAGTAAGGTTGCCCAAACGATTTGAAAGGGAGTTTGTGTCTAGGCGACTTTACTTGGGCCGCACGTCCACTTGATTTACCGCTTGGAATTTGATTCGATATCAATAATGTTTATAATAAAAGAAATACTTGTGAATACTCTATACGTGTAAATTATTTTGTTGTTTCACACTTTAAACTTGTAAAAATACTTTTCACGTTTTATACTCACTTGAGTACTTAACTTGTGTCTTATGTACAATATACTTGTTTATACTTGTAGTTTGTAATTAATAGTTATACTTGTTTTTATTTTGTATTTCTTTGTTAATTATAGTTACTAACTTTATTTAATGTAGGTACTGTCTGGCTGCAAGACGTAAAATACAAGCGCTACTTGGGAGGCAACCCAATTCAGAATATATTCAGATTTGCTTTCTCTTTCCCTATTTCTTTTTATTTTTCAATTTTTCTCTTTAGTTTTTATTTTAGGATTTGTTTTCGTAAATGTCTTCTATCTATGCTTACTTATTTCATTGCATGCTTTTAATTGATTACTTTGAAGATAATGCAATATTTAAGTGTGGGGGAAGAGATTTATATTTTGTGTCTTTCATTTTGAGTCCAATATATATTTATATTTGTCTTTTATTTTTGAGTCCTTTATATATAAAAAAATAAAAAATAAAAAATAAAAAATAAAAAATTAAACAAAAAAAAATAAAAAAAATAAAAACTGCATTCATTTAGTCTTATTAAATTAAGCTATTTACAAAAAAAATAAAAATAATAATAATAATAATAATACTCTATACTAAGCCAAGTCTGCATCTCTGTAGGAGTTGAGGCTGAGCTCAAGGGAAATGCGAGAGCCACCGCCATAGCCGCTACCTCCCTCAGAAGTAGTCTTCATGTTGCCAAAGATGTCCTCACCATGCATGGGGAATAGTGGAAGGGTTTCAATCTCCTGGTGATATTCTCCTCGTTGTTCCATGATCGATCCATCAACACCATAGCCGACACGTAACCCAAAATTTAGATCAATGGATCTGTCAGTACTAGTAGAACCAGTGGAACCAAAGTTCAGATCAATGGACCTACCATCATCAGTAGAACTAGTGGATCCAAAATTGAGATCGAGAGATCCACCAACCCGAACGTTCCGAAATTCCCTCAACTTCTGCCTCTCACGAGCCTTGAGGTTCTGGAACCAAAAGAAGACGTTCTTGTTCTCGATCTGCCCATACGGTTTCAGATGGAGACAGATCCCTTGAATCTGCTCTGGAGTTGGGTTCTTAAGCGCCCTATCGTAGTAAAGCTCCTGGAGGATTCTTAGTTGATCTGGTGTGGGAGTCCACCGATTATTGGTCGGCCTGATAGGCGTGTTGGCACTACTCCCGGCTGCTTGGATGCTTCCTCCCTCCTCGGTTGGTTGCTGGGCTTGTAATTCCATTTGTTGTTGGGTTTGTAACTCCATTAGTTGCAGAGTTCGTGGTTCCATGTTGATGAAGAAAGGATTTGAGTTTCGAAAGAAAGGCTGAAGGGTTGAGAGAGAAAGGCTGGAACTCGGAAGAATTTTCTTTTGGAGTGAACAGTCGCTCCCTCATAATGCACCTATTTATAGAACGAGTGAGCAGATCTCCACCGTTGGATGGACGATCTCTGAGATTAAATCTATGCGTTGGATTAAAGTCACCCGAAAACACGGAAAAGCTGTTGGCGCATGGAGGACACGTGGGGGAACCAAACGAATCTCGAGGAGCTGTGATAGACAAGCTACAGCCGAAAGCAGGTTTAATTGCCGTGAATCAAGGACGCGTGGGGGAATCAAACGAATCTCGAGGATCCGTGACAGACAAGCTATAGCCGAAAGCATGCCATAAATCCAGGAAAAGAAAGGAATATTTACACGTGGGGGAGCTTCTTGGGCCGTGAACTGTCATAACTCTTCTCCTTCCCAGAGAAGCTTTGTTAAAACCGTGTGCCTGTTGAGATTTCTACCCTATTTTGTGCTTTACATATACATCCTTTTTTGTCTCCTCCAGATTTTACTAAGGTTTGTCTAAGCGTGCAGTTTCAAATTCCTTCTACTTCCTCATGGCTCGAACCAAGGTTACCCCTCGCAGGGGCGTCAATCAACGCCGTGTTTTCTCTTTGGAAGAAGAAGGTCGTCAAGCGGCCACTAGAGCTGGGCTTACGATGGCTCGTCCATGGGACCATCGTCCTATCCGTGAGCGTACCCGCAGTCCCCCTCCTCTGCCTCGTCGCTCTCCCAGACTGCATCCCGGAGAGTCTTCTTCCTCACCAGCTGCTCGTGCTCCTCGGCCTATGGCCACCCTGCAAAGCTTGTCGGATTCGATTGATGATTTGCGTTCCTCTCTCCGCGATGGTATTATGGTGACAGATTGGAGAGTCAATTGCATGATCGATTACATCTCTGAGATGAACTGCTCTTTGATCCGCTGTCACACTGCAATAAACAAGCTTGCTCAGGAAGTCAATAACTTGCAGAGTTATCCTCCTGGGTTTCCTCGCAAGGACGCTACTGCATCACAACATGAGGACCCGCCTCCGAAGGCTGAAACCAGCAAGAGGACTGCCACTCGCCCGCATACCGCTCCTCCAAAGGAGTAAATGGAGGTACAAGTCTAGGCTGAAAGACTTTAAACATTAAGCGCTGCATGGGAGGCAACCCATTTCAACTGTAGCTGTGGAGGAGACATCAAACGCAGATTTGCTTTCTTGAACTCTTGTTTCTATTTTATTTTCATGAATTTTAAGTTGTTTTAGGTTTCGTTGTGTTAACTTTCTCTTCTATGCTTGATTTATGCTTTGCATGATTTATATTTGTTTATACATTGAGGACAATGCATGAATTAAGTATGGGGGAAGGGTTATTGCTTTATTGTGTTTTTAGTAGTTAGTATATAAAAAAAAAATGAAAAATAGTTGATGTTGGATTGTGTTTTTTGTGTTTTTAATTGATGTTGTGATACACTAAGGTATATTGGATTAAACATAGTCTTGAAAAAGGGTAGTTGTTTCAGTCCCATTGCACATCGAGACTCCCTGTTCCCATACCTAAGTGTTGAAATTAAATTAATTTAAAAAAAAAAAAATTTGGTTACTTTTGTTTTTTTTTTGAGTCTTAGAATGCCCTTTCAACTGTCTAAGATGATTCTATATCTCTAAAATCATGATTAAAAGAGGATCACAAAATTGAGATGATTTTTAAAATGGTATTCTTTGGTTAATTGAGATATATGAAAAATGCATGCATGTGTAGTGGATATGGATTTCGTAACCTTGGTACAGAATATGAGCATGTTAGGATGAGTTTTGATTCATAAAAGCCCATGTGAGATATTTGAGCCATGTCCCTTTTTCTTGGAGTGATAATTGAAAAATATATTCTTAATTTCTTGGCGATGTTTTGATGATCTCATTACTCTTTCATTTGATTGATTGCTTGCCATAGATTAAGTTTGATGGACTAGAGAATGCTAGAATTCGCTCTTGTGCTTGTTGAGACGTTTGTCAATACATGGCCCTGATTCTGGAAGGGATAGAGGCACCTTAAGAATTACCACCATTGCCAAATGAACTTGTGTCCCTATTTGTGCCCGTCATGGGACTCCCTTAGATAAACCACTTTGAGCTTACATTAAGCCTTTTCTTTCATCACCCTTAAATCCTTAACCCTGAACCTTAGTATAGCTACACTCCTACCCTTTGTTCTAAAAACTTAGTGGACCTATATTTTGGGACTTTACTTGAGGATTTGGCATTGAGAAAGAAGATTGAGAAGAGGTGAAAGTTCAAGTGTGGGGGTAGACTTGTCCATGAGAAAAAAAAAATTATGTGAAAGCCGTGAAAAAGAAATGAAAAAGAAAAAAAAAATGTGTACGGCTAGAAAATTAAAAGAAAGAAAAGAAAAAATGTATATGGATTTTAGTCCTCCATACTTGGTGAGTTTGGAGTTTGTTTTGAATTGAAGACCCACTATTGGAAAATTTGGTCTTTATCCAATTCACTAGTTCGAGGGAAGTTTAGAGTGAAGATTGGGCCTAACATGAAGACATTTGGCCATTTCATAAAACCTCTATGGGATGTGATGTTTTGATATATCTTGGTGGATTTCTAGAAGTCTCTACATCTACATGAGCTCTGCTAAGTTTTTAGGACACTTTGTGAAATTCCTTACCTTTCGTTTCTTAAAACCTTGAGCCTTGGCCCTATTACAACCCTAAATAAGACCTTCTTGATCCTTAAGATGGGACAGCATTTGATTTGTGGAGATGAGTTACAAGAGTTGAACCTATGGCTTGGGTCCATCCGTGCAAGTAATTGATATCCTTCATGAGATCTTTTCAAAAAAAAATTATATTCACAAAGTGCTTTTCGTTTCTTATATATGTGAGCTATTTGATTGCCTCAAAATATTTTCTCTCACATATAATTGAGTGATTATAAGCTTTTAAGCATTGTCTTGAATTCTGAGAGAAGAAAGAGTGGATATACCTTGTGAGGATATGAATCATACTTGTTCGAAGCATGCTTAACAGAAACCATCACCATTATTACAACCAAGTCCTACTTGTGTATGTGTGGATTATATGTTTTAATTAACTCTTGAATATCTACATATTGCAATTCTTGGTTGAGTGCTAATCTTGATGTTGTGAAAGTATGAGATTTCTGAGACAAAAAGTTGAAGGGCAATAGAGTCATTGTTTTTGTAGAGTCTTTAATTTTCGTTGAGTCTTAGTGTGTGTCTTAGTGTGATTTTGCTAAGGGACTAGCAAAAGCTAAGTGTGGGGGAATTTGATAGGAGCATTTTAATGCGACATTTTACTTGCTTTTCCCTACATTTCTTGCGTTATTTCCTTATTAAAACCCTGTTTAGGAAAGTTTTCATTATTTGATTGGGAAAGTTCCTATTTGTAGAAAGTTTCTATTTTTATAGTTTCTATTTATCATTTTTAGTAAGTTTCCATTTTCGGTACACTACTAAAAAAAATTGCTTTTGCGACGCCTATTTTGCGACGGCAATTTGGGCTTTTGCGACGGAAAAAACTTTTCGCGACGGAAATATTGGCGTTGCAATAGGTGGCGTCACAAAATCCATTTGCGTCGGTAAAATGCCGTCGCAAAAAGTATTTGCGACGGAAAACTGTTGCCGTCGCAATGGTTAAACTATTTGCGACGGATACTTTGCCGTCGCAAAAAGATATTTTATTTTAAAAAAAAGTGAGGTGAATTGGTTGCGACGGATGCTTTGCCGTCGCAAAAGAATATTTCATTTATAAAAAAAAAAAAAAATGATGTGAATTAAGAACATGCAAAAGTTATTAAGATATATTAACATTGTAAACTTACAATAAAACTAATGAAATGGTGCAATACAAAATGTCATAAACATACAAAATGCCACTCATAAACATTCTAGTCTGGTATACATAAACTACACCAAATCACATTACATATTTATACTATGTTGAATCGACCAAACTATGAATTACTCAAGCTGTTCTTTAGCATACTTAAAGTTACAAAACGTAGTTGAATCGTTGTCTGCATCTGCCCCATCTCCTCCTGAAATTAACAATTAACTCTAGTCAACAATATAGTCACAAGTCGAGAGCATGAAATCTACTTGCATCAAGGAATGCTAACAAAAATAAAAGGAAGATAACCTCAGTTTGATTTATAAATGATGTCAAGAGCATGTAGACAAGACGAGAAGACGAGAAGTTGTGAGATACATGTCAGATTCAGTTCAGTACATGACATTTTAATGAGAAAAGGCAAGTGCTAAAAAAGGATACATATCTTCTGATGTCAAAACCAAATTAACGAGTAAGAACAAAGCCACCCATGATTTCCCACCCACTGGGTGACTTGAAGAGGAACACTGTGTGGACGAACCAAGCGTGACTGTCCTTCAATTTTCTGTTTTTCAACCGGCCTCATCAATGTGACTCCCATGCATGTTCTCTACATTACCTAAAATAGCTAAGTTACAGGACGCACGCCATATGATAATGCATGCAGACAAGAATACTTCTCATATACATTGGTAGAATTAATGTTACAGTTTGATTCATCAATTGGTAATGAACTGCCTCCTAATTTAACTCTTATAAAAAAGAACTATCTTGTTTACGTTCCACACCATGCATTATGCATATGGTTATCTGTCACTAGAATACAGTGTTATTTTGTATGATCTTAATGAAG
Source organism: Rosa chinensis (assembly GCF_002994745.2). Classification (NCBI taxonomy): domain Eukaryota; kingdom Viridiplantae; phylum Streptophyta; class Magnoliopsida; order Rosales; family Rosaceae; genus Rosa; species Rosa chinensis. The sequence goes on along the minus strand of NC_037094.1, from coordinate 17,836,731 downwards.
ATTACGGAAAAAGCAATAACAGAGATGTTAGATTGATGCATTTTCAAATGAAATGTCCAGAAGGACATAAATGACACCAGCATTACATGCCTTTCTGAAGACCTTTTTTTTTTTTTTAGGGCTCCAGGAAATTTCATTCAAGCAAAAGAGAAATAGTACTAGCTAGACTCTAGTGCCTAGGATAAGAACAGATGGGCTTCATAGCTGAAATGGACAAGCCATAATTTCAAGTCAACAACTTAACAAAAAAACATATAAGAAAATGGGACAAACCATGGCTTGAGATCTTGAGCTTGCTACTGCATTGAATGAAATGTCCTTAAATGTTTGGGGAAGATTATCCCAACCAAGAATGCAAAATTTCAGAAAGGATCTGCTCAGGACAAACCATGGGGAACCTGCAAATCAAGATTAAAATTTGATTACTAAAAATGCAAATCTAATATATACCTGATGATATTTTCGGATCTCTATTTCCTTGAATCACTTTTAGAGAATCAAACCCATACTCCAAATCTAGGCTCAGATTCTTCACACAATGAACTACTTTTCGTTAGAAAAAAAAAAGTACAGTATATGAAGTAAAGACATTTCCAGAATGCAGTTTGTCAACTGCACTAACTATTGTGGTACAAACAAAGGTAAGTAAAATTATAACGAGCTCAAGCCTTTTGTCCTCTTCTTCTTTTGTTATTTGTTTTTTTCATGCTGGAAGTGATGAAGCTCACAACAATATTGTAGCTTAATAGAATCAGCACAAGCTCAATATGACTTTTAGATGAAGAGATTACGAACAAAAGCAACATCAGTGACAATTTTTTAACCAGCCACTCAGAGGCAATTCCATAAAAGTAACCCACATCAAGGCAGATACAATAAGTACCAAAAAAGAAAATTCAATTAGCACCACCAATTGAAAACATCAAATTGGCTCAAAAAAGGCAAAGGCTTCAACTTTACACAATTAAATGCAAGAAAACGATCTGGGTATGAGCCAAAAGATTGAGATATGTTTCAAACTTAGTCTATAACATGATCACATGAATCTGAGTGCAAAAAAACATTTGTGGTGTGAAGATTGACAGATTGTTATAATATGGGAGATATGCCGAGAAAATCCTAGCACAACTATCATTAAGGTAGTCAAGGTGTTCATCAACTGTATGCTTCCCAATGATTTAGAACACCCTTCTACCTTTTACAAGTGCACATATACGTACTCTATTTCGTCATATTCATATCAAGAACTTCACCTTATTAATATCTGAATATCATATCATATGTCTTATGTCATGATATCCAAAAATAGTGTTAGTATTACATAAACAGAAATGAAGAGTTTCTAACTTGCCACATTAGTGTCAGAGAATAAGAATATATGCAATACTAGCCCAAAAAAAAAAAAATAAAGCTTTATGGGGCATCAAAAGTTATTGCAGTTTGGATGTTCATATAAGTATTCATACATAATTTCTAGTAAAATTTCATATATCTTGACTTGGAAGGAAGACATGTATTGAAGAAACACCATACCTCTGAATGTAGCAACATTCTCTCATCAAAACCCACAGCAGTAGAACTGTTAGACGCTGAATCTTGTGACCCTGTGTCTACCAAACAAAAAAAAAAGAAAAAAGAATTATATAAGAAAGTCATCAACATCACTAGGACCAATTTTGGTAGTCAGTCTACCAAAACTCAATAATAAATTACTTAAACACACCAAGATTTCAAGATAGGCATATAATAAACTCTTAGAGAGGACAGTAAAAACAATACTGACTCACTTGATCTTAGGCTTAGTTCTTTTCTATTATCTGCAAACTTCTGAGTGACTTCACAGTTCACACAAACAAGAAGGATAATGAACTATGTGAAGGACCTTGAACATATCACCACAACCTCATACTAAGTATAATGAAAGAAACACCAAAATTTCTGATACCAGAGTTATGATGCAATTTGAAGCATCTTCAAATTTAGTAAACAAAATAAATAGGTGCCAAAAAGCAATACTGGCCACCAAATAAGATTGGCAGTAAGACACATAATAGTTGCATAAACATGATTTCTTAAGAAAAATCGTAGCACATTGACACACCATCTCAAAAAAATAAAAAATAAAAAATAAAAAAATCAATAGCCAATCAAGTACCCACCTTTGTGTCTTTCTCTAATGTCAGAATCAATCTCAGTAAGGCCTGAATTAGGTAACAGGGCAGATGCCAAAAACTATTCCAGTTTCTTATGTAATATCATTTCTGGTGATTCGTGATTAAAGAAGAATTATAGTATACAAAATCCTAGCCACTCTAAGGAATTAGCTTAACCAATGCCACAATCTGGATTAAAGAAATTGAGATACTTGTTTGTACATGTGGTGGAAATTGAGCCTACCAAATCACCATAAAACTCCAACAGGAAGAAAGCGAAGAGCTGGCAATAAGGAAAAGAATAATTGTATGTTAGATTAATGATACCTTACCCACGACTCAGCGGATGTGTATCCAATATACAGAGGCAAATATCATCCTCGTAAATCTGTAGTTGAAAATACCAGAAAGAATCAAACATAGCACAACCCAAATAGTCATCCAATAAGGAAAAGGAACTACAGGGATTACTCCCATATTATAACAATCTGTCAATCTTCACACCACAAACATTTTCAATATGTAAGCATAGAATCCAGCAGTTCAACCACAAAGAGTCATAAAGTTTCCACCATTAATGAAAACAACTATCAAATCTCATTTGAAGCACATCATTTTCATTTAGGAATTTTCACAAACACCTGGTGTGCAATACCAAAACCTCACTCAAACACTAAAACCCTCTAAAATGGAAGCTCAATAACGAAAACCCAGAAACCAATTTACCTGTAGAAGCAACCGGCAACGATTTGAAGCTCCGAGAGAACTCCGGTTGCGACAATTTGACCCTTCTGGGCGTGCTTGGCTATATCTGGGTCTCTGTTGACATCAGCGGTAGTCGAGATAGCAGAATGGCAGATATGACTCGGAGCTTGGGTGAGAGAGAGAGAGATAGAGAGAAAGAGAGAGAGCTAGCGAGTTGTGGCTGTAGAGGGAAAAAGAATTAGGGCTTCAGTTAGTGGGAATGGAAATTTGGCACAAAAACCAAAAGAAAAAACAGTGGGAAAAAAATTAGGATAGGCGCCAAGATGTTATTCGTTTTTCCGACGGCTTTTTTCCGTGGTAAGAATTTTTTTTTTTTTTCAATATACACATTTGAATAAGTTTTGCGACGGCAGAAGGAAAAAGGGTCGCAATTGATTACAAAATTACTACGGCAAAGATTTTCCGTCGCAAATAATAACGCTTAATCGCGACGGAACATTCTCCGTAGCAATAGGGTCTCAATTGCTACGGCAATTGATGCCGAAGTAAAAAGGCGAAGCAATTGAGGTTTTTTTTAGTAGTGGTAGTTTCTATTTTTCAGTTTAGGAAAGTTTCTATTTTTCTTATTAGTTTCTATTTTCAGGACCTCTGAGCTAAAATATGGAAATGAACTCATAAATGGAAAGAGGAGCTTGCGAACACCAAGGGGAGCAAAGATGAAGGTACATTGGAGTAGAAAAATGGAAATGTACTAAAAGATCAATTTTACACATATTCCTACTCCGGCTAGGAGAAACCAAGCCAAGCAAAGAAGAAGGAGCGGCCGCCTGACCAATGACAGGAGCATTTTAATGCAACGTTTTAACTGCATTTCCCTACATTTCTTACGTTATTTCCTTATTAAAATCCTGTTTAGGAAAGTTTCCATTCTTTGATTGGGAAAGTTCCTATTTGTAGAAAGTTTATATTTTTGTAGTTTCTATTTATCATTTTTAGTAAGTTGCCATTTTTCATTTTAGGAAAGTTTCTATTTTTCTTATTAGTTTCTATTTTTAGGACCTCCAAGCAAGTGGAAAATCTTGAGGAGGAAAATCAAAGTTGCAACCAAGTGGAAAATCTTGAGGAGGAAAATCAAAGTTGCAACTAAGTGGAAAATCTTGAGGAGGAAAATCAAAGTTGCAACCAAGTGGAAAATCTTGAGGAGGAAAATCAATTCAAGTTGAACAAGTGATAAACAAGTGGGAAGATATTTTTTACAAATTTGTCTAACATATCTAGCCCTTCATTTATGTTCATCTCCACCCTCCATTCATCATTTTTTGGGCTATAAATACACTTCTCCTCTCACTCTCAAAATACCAATTCCTTCATCCATCTCATCTTCTTTGTCTCTCCATTTCCTTTCCATTTTTCCACACATTCCTTCATCCATTCCATCTTCTTTGTCTCTCCATTTACTTTCCATTTTCTCTCTGAATTCCTTCATCCATCTCATCTTCTTTGTCTCTCCATTTCCTTTCCATTTTCCTTCTCCATTCTCTAGTTGCAAAGTTCTGCGTTTTCAAGCAAGGAGAGGAAGAAGAAGAAGGAGCCGTGAAGATCATATCCTCCATCATCCACCTTGAAGGCTTGCTTCCAAGATTCAAGATTCCAACGTTCAAGCTCTCCATCTCCATCTCCCCTCACGGTGTAATTCGTTCCTTTTCCTTGTAACCTTTTTGGTTTCCTTGTTTGATTTCGTATGAACTTGTTTCTAGTTAACCTAACATTTAGGGCAAAGTTTAAGCCCAATTTCTATGTTTAAATAAAGTTTTCGAATTCTATAATTGTGATTCTAAGTTGCTTATGTGAGTTTGTTCGATTAAATTTGCTTTACAGAAAACTTTTATATGTTTATCTTATTTGGGTCGACACTTATAGGATTTGCATGTAATTGGTGCTAGGTTTAAGAACATGAAATCGACTTTTCGTTTTGTGTAACTTGAATCAAAAGTAGTAAAGGTTCTGGACAAGAATCGAATTTAATTGAAGAGGATTGCAATTAGGTGGACTTTTCCATAACTAAGTTGTACACTTGAGTTGATAGCCTTTCTCTATGTCTAATGCGTTGAACATGTCATGATTGACTAGCTTTCTAGGGCTTGATTGCATGTTTGATAGGATTAATCTAGGTGCTTTCGCTTAGGTTAATTAGCATTGAAAAGTAAAATATGGGAAATCATTTGCTTTCGAATGTTTCACATGATCAACTCCTCTCTCATGACTTGGAAGAACAATTATAGGATTTGAATCGAATTTGATTACACGGAATTGATTTTGATCTTTGTTCCTTGCGTTCCACCCTTGTATATATGTTTTTACATTTTCTTTATTTTATTTTAATTTTAATTTTTAGAATCCTAATCCCCCCCCCTATTTGTGTTTACTTGTATATATTTATTCTTTATTTTATTTTTGTAAATAATACTTTATTATTTTAATTCTTTATTTGTTTATACAATTGTATATATTTATTCTTTATTTTATTTTTGTAAATAATACTTTTATTTATTTGTTACACAATTACAGGTGTACCCTCAATCCCCGGAATAGAACGATCCCTACTTACTTATACTACTAACGTTATTTTCAGGGTTAAATTATGCGCTTGCTTTGAGCGCATCAACCAAATGAACTTCAAATGAGCTGAAACCTTCCAGATCCATTCTAGACACCCAAAGGATCATTTCTTATGAAGAGTGCCAGAGAAAAATATGAGTTGAAGGCCTTCAAACAATCAGCCCAATTTTCTACAGAAGCAAAACTGGAAAACTGGACCTATAAGAGGTCCAGCAGCATTTCCGGCCCAACCACATGGCAATAAATTCTGAAATTTTACCACAGTAATCTACACTCATGGTGGATAATTTCATATGAAGAAGTCGAAGGCTAAAATTAAGTTCTTAGTGGAGATAAAAATTAAAGGAATAAAGGAGCAGAAAGTGCTCTCACCTAACAATTCCACCAAGTGTTTAAGTGCTCTCACCTAACAAATCCACCAAGTGTTTAAGTGCTCAAACCTAACCCATTATGATTTGTTTAAAGGCCAAATAGTGTTGCTTGGAAGCCTATAAATAGAGGCAAAAACAAAGACACACACATTCCTTTATCCATCTCATCTTCTTTGTCTCTCCATTTCCTTTTCATTTTTCTCTCCATTCTCTAGTTTTAAGTTTCTGCATTTTCAAGCAAGGAGAGGAAGAAGAAGAAGGAGCCGTGAAGATCATATCCTCCATCATCCACCTTGAAGGCTTGCTTCCAAGATTCAAGATCCAACCATCTAGCTCTCCATCTCCATCTCCACTCACGGTGTAATTCGTTCCTTTTCCTTGTAACCTTTTTGGTTTCCTTGTTTGATTTCGTATGAACTTGTTTGTAATTAACCTAACGTTTAGGGCAAAGTTTAAGCCCAATTTCTATGTTTAAATAAAGTTTTTGAATTCTATAATTGTGATTCTAAGTTGCTTATGTGAGTTTGTTCGATTAAATTTGCTTTACAGAAAACTTTTATATGTTTATCTTATTTGGGTCGACACTTATAGAATTTGCATGTAATTGGTGCTAGGTTTAAGAACATGAAATCGACTTTTCGTTTTGTGTAACTTGAATCAAAAGTAGTAAAGGTTCTGGACAAGAATCGAATTTAATTGAAGAGGATTGCAATTAGGTGGACTTTTCCATAACTAAGTTGTACACTTGAGTTGATAGCCTTTCTCTATGTCTAATGCGTTGAACATGTCATGATTGACTAGCTTTCTAGGGCTTGATTGCATGTTTGATAGGATTAATCTAGGTGCTTTCGCTTAGGTTAATTAGCATTGAAAAGTAAAATATGGGAAATCATTTGCTTTCGAATGTTTCACATGATCAACTCATCTCTCATGACTTGGAAGAACAATTATAGGGTTTGAATCGAATTTGATTACATGGAATTAATTTTGATCTTTGTTCCTTATGTTTCATTCTTGTACATGTGTTTTTATATTTTCTTTATCTTAATTTTCAATTCTATAATTCTTAAACCCCCCCCCTTTTATTTTGTTACTTGTATATATTTCTATTCTTTATTTTATTTTTGTAAATAATACTTTATTATTTTAATTCTTTATTTGTTTATACAATTGTATATATTTTTATTCTTTATTTTATTTTTGTAAATAATACTTTTCTTTATTTGTTTCACAATTACAAGTGTACCCTCAATCCCCGGATAGAACGATCCCTATTTGCTTATACTACTAACGATATTTCAGGGTTAAATTGTGCACTTCCCAAAGGCGCGTCACCCACCGCGCCTCCATCCCCGTCTCCTCCACCCCTTCATCCAATCTAACCTCCCCAACAGGCCCCTCCCTCCTCTTCCAAGCCCACGCAGCCGCCGTCTGTCCCCACCCCTCCGCCGCCAACAACAACGGCCCCATCAACATCGCCGCCTCTGGGTTCGGGTCCCCGCCCAACACCCTAACAGAGCCCGTTTGGGATATCGTCAAGAGGGACTTGTGTCGGATCGTCATCAATTTGAACTTTTGAAGCTCGTCGTCTTCCCAACCCCTACTGTGAGGACCCCGGAAAGGCTCTCAGAGTCTCAGGGATTGGGGTCTCTGCGGTCCTTTCTTCTTCATTGTGTTCTTGGGTCCCGCTCTGTCCTGGTCTGCATCTGTCAAGAAGGTGATGATCCATTCTTGCCTTCTCTTGATTTTGTTAAATTTTTTTACTGATTTGATTAGCATATAGGTAATCTGATGGGAAATTTTTTGACTGATTTGATTAGCATATAGGTAATCTGATGGGAAATGGAATTGATTTTTCCGTCTGAAGTTTTCACTGTTGCATATGTTGTACTTGCTGATGGTGCTGTCATTTTGACATTGAATGTACTCCTACTGGTAATAACTCATCTCTCCTATAGATTTGTCTCTTGTTTATGCGATTTTGATAATGGGTTTTATGAAAAATTTTACTCCACAAATGGTCTACTAATGTCATAGGTTGTGCAGGTTGGGAATTGTTGATTGTCCTACTGTTTTGTATTGCTGCTACTTTCTTGCTAATGAATTAGTGTTTCTTTACCCAATTGTCCTTCTGCAATCTCTATTTTGTACTAATGGGCATGATTGCCTATATTTTGATAGTCTTGTATGCTGATGTAAATTCCTATTATGGGTCATTTGCAATTCAAGTGCATCTAATGTTATTGTTCTTTTTGATCTGTCAAGGTTGAAATCTGGTTCCAAAAAGCGACTACCTTTTTGGCAAAAGGCTTTCTTTGCATCCAAGAAGATGAGTATTTTGTTGCTCTATGCAATCACAATTGTCTATGGTTGAAGCTATCATGGACCCTGCAACCTTTTTAGTGGTGTGGTTTATCATGTCATCAATTCCATTTCTGCCATTCATGTTTCAATCACGAAGTGATGTTCAGACCCGAAATGCAGGAATTGAGTTGGGGTTCTGGATCAGTCTAAGCTACCTTCTTGAGGCACTTGGTTACTTACATCTGATGCTGGCCGTGCATTGTTTATTTCCCTCTTTACAGGAAGCAAGCTCAAACTTAACTTTGAGCTATATTTCAGAGATGAGAAAACTGATCAAGAGGAAATCGACTGAAAGCAGAGGAGGGGGGAAACTATAATTAAAACTCCAGTTCAGACTGTAAGTAAACAAATAATGGTATCTTCCTCAGATTTTATTTTACTGCTGTAAATACTGAAATATTGGCATTACTGTTATTAGCTAATACATATATACAACTTTCATACATATATATATATAATATATATATATATATATATCATCATCATCATCACTTCTGTATACTTTGGTTCTGTTTTTGGAAGATAGATATTGTTGGTTTCTACAATGCAATTGGACTGTTATTTTACAAAACACCATAACTTGGGGTCTGTTTTCAATGAAATGAAGGAGAAATAGAGAAGATTCATAGTCTCTAAACCGTGTAATTTTCATTTGCAGGTCCAAACCATCTTCCAAGAGTTGCAATTGTTAGAAGACCAAATGTTGGTAAATCAGCACTATTCAATTGACCTATCTCAATATGGAATTGGAATCTGGTCTTCTACTTTCTATGAATTTGCAATGAGGCCTAATGTTCAAGAAATTAGCATGTTATCAACTACTATGCTGAGTTTTATGTCGACAATCAAAAGAAAGACAAAAACCATTGTTTGTGGGTTAATTCTCGTAGAATTTGTATCATTAATATAAAGGGAGAAAACATTGATATGAAGTGCTCTTGTAATTTTATGGTGGTTGTTGATGTTTGATTTTTAGGGACTCAATGTTGGTCTGGACTCTGGAGCAAAGCTTTAGATCCCCTAAAGTGACAAAGGATGGGATCGCTGTAGCAAAGAGCTTTGGGTTCAGAATTACATGCTCAAATTCCTTGAGCTTTCAAATGAAAAAGAAACACAGATCAAGTGGACTTCTGATAGGGAATACAGGTTAAGTGGATTGGCGTCCTGTAAATACAATTTTCAAGAGAGTATCAATTTTTAGGTGAATATTTCTACCTATTCAGCTCATTTGCATCTTTTGATGTTTGTAGGAGAAAGATACTGAAGTTACTAACCATACTTGCCTTGAGAGATTCATACTTGATGAGGTAAGGTAGTACTCTAGCTAGTTCGTAGCTAGTATCTGCTATTAATTTGCTTGTTTTTTCTTTTTTTCTCTTTCTTTATCTTTATCTGTTCATGCAACTATTTTGATTTGCCTCCTTAGATGGAGTAGCTTATGAGATTATAGTGTTTAATTACATGATGGAGACGCTTTAGGAGAAGGGTAGGCAAATTTGACAAGGTTCTCACAACTCTGCAATCCACGGTTCCTAATTGCAGGAGAGAATTATTTGTGTTGATCTAAGTAAGTTGATTTCTTTACATGATTTTTTATTGTTATGCTTTTTTATTATTTTCCTTTTTTCTTTTTTATAGTTGGTTTAGCACTAATGACAGATAGTAAGAATTGTTCAAAGTTTCTTATACTTTCTGCCTTGATAGATTAATTAAGTAGTGGCATTGTTATTCATGACCTTTCATTGAATGACTAAGCACCCCAGGGAATCATAGAATGAGTACTGGACTACTGGCATAATTGACATTGTAATTAGTTGAAGTATAAATTCTTATGGTCTGCTGCTTATAACAACTTTGGCTTTGGTTCCGTTTTCTTTGTCGTAATTAAAAAAGGGAGAGTGCACAAAATAAGCGAGGTAGTGAGAGATAAGACTTTGGCCATTAGTTACATTATTGTCATATATATATATATATATATATATATATATATATTAGGCCTAATGCATGGAGACAATGAACTGTGACCTTGGAGCTAGAGGGCAGCTCAAGAGTTGGAACAGTCTAGGAGTCGAAAAGTGAATGCTTCTTTCAAGGTAATCAAATTTGTTGTTAATATATATTTTCTCCTTGTTTAGATGCCACTTTCTCTATTTGACGTAGAAACTTCGAAGCTTTAATAAAGCATGTTTGATTTTGGCTTGTCAATTCAATTCAATTGTGGGTCGTGTTTAATTCAGCAATGTAGTGGGCAATAACTTGTATTTGTTATGCCTCATTACCTGTTCAAGAATCTAATATTCAGCAATTATTCTGTCAAAGTTTCTTATTAGTTGCGATTGCTGCAAAATTTAATTAGCAGTTTTAATGGCTGTGAGAGGTCTAACAGACCAATGTGGACAACCACTGCATGTCTGCATTAGTAAAGCATTGTGGACAGTCACTTTGTCATTATAGCTTCTTAATATTGTTCTACTAATTGTCCTCATTTAATTTCTCTATAGTTGGTTAATCAATGGTACTTGTTTGTACAGTGTTCAAGAAATTATCATGTTATCAACCAGTATGCTAAAGTTCATGTGGACAATCAAAAGAATGGCCAAGAACATTGCTGCTGGGTTAATTCTAGCAAGTTTGTATCCTTAATATTGAGGGGAAAAAAACCTTGTTGGCTGCACTACAAGAATACTGTTTATTGATAGCACAAGTTAATATCATGGACAGCAGACAAAGTGGTTATCTTTTAGAGCTCCGGTATGCATTTAAACTCCTACGTTTATATTTCTTCCCAAATAATTTGTTAACATTGACAAAATTTCTCTACTTGGTTCTCAGTAAGTTGTAGGAATCCGAGTTAATGAAGATTGATTACTTGTTTGATTGCCTTTGCATTTGATTTCTTATTTTATGACAGTTCAGAGATGCTAAGAGAGCTATCTAGCTATGAAGGTTAAATTGGATAAGCTAGTAATGGACTGATGCGGTCATTAATGCTAGGAGCTGCACACAAGTATTTTTTGATTGAGATATTGTAGTTACTTGTTTATCTTTTCCTTAGAATATTGATTATGCAAAATGATCGGCTACTAGCTTTTGAGACAATTTTATTGAATTGTATTTGAAATTCATATATGAAGTTTGAACATTGATGAGACGATTGACATTTTTGTATCATCTTCACGCTTTATATAAAATTTTGTACTAGCTAGCGATAAAAATAATGTCCAGACAATGACAACGTTTCTTAAATGCTATGAACAAGTATGTATTGTCATTTGATAGCATTGGTGAGTGTACTGAAAACTGAACAATAGCATTTATTATCACAAAAAGAGGTCAATTGATAGCACCTGAGAAATGCTATGGAAAACCAAGACAATAGCATTTGTTAAACGCTATGATAGGCCAAACAACAACGCTTATAAAATGCTATTGTTAACTCGCCTATAGCATTTTTCAAACGCTACTAGATGTCAGACAATAGCGCTTCAAAAACGCTATCAATAGAAAATGTATTATAGCGTTTCTGAAAATGCTATGACTGACCCTGTACCTATTATAGCTCCGGCAGACATAGCGTTTACTAAAACGCTATTGAATCCTACCATAGCGATAGATGAGAATCTATGGTGTAGTGATCGATCTAATCCGGGGATTGAGGGTACACCTGTCAATGTAGGACAATTAAACAATTAATAAAGACACAAAGTATATTATTTACAAAAATAAAATAAAGTATATACATAATTACGAAATTAAGGGGGAATTTAGGTTTTGGTTTTCGGAAATAAACTAAGTAAAGAAAACAAAGAAAACTAAAAACATAATTACACGAATAGAATGAGAGAACAAAGATCAAAACTGAAACTATGATCAAATTCGATTAAACCTAATATTGTTCATCTAAGTCATGAGAAATGAGTTGATCATGTGAAATATTCGAAAGCAAATAATTTCCCATTTTTTACTTTTCAATGCTAATTAACCTAAGTGAAAGCACAAAGATTAATCCTATCAAACATGTAATCAAGCCCTAGAAAGCTAGTCAATTATGACATGTTTAACGCATGAAACACATAGAAAGGCTATCAACTCAAGTGTGCAACTTAGTATGAAAAAGTCCACCTAATTGCAATCCTCTTTAATTAAATTCGGTTTTTGTCCAAAACCTTTACTACTTCGATTCAAGTTACACAAAACAAAAAGTTGATTTCATGTTCTTAAATCTAGCACCATTCATATCAAAACCCTAAGTGTTTCGAACCACATAAGATTAAAATACAAAAGATATCTATAAAGCAAATTTAATTAAACAAACTCACATAAGCAACTCTCGAATTACAATAATAGAATCTGAAAATTTCATTCAATCATATAAAATTTCAGAATTGAAAATTTTGTTCAAACATAAACGTCAACTAGTACATAACCAACGAATTCAAAACAAGGTTTACAAAGGAGAGGTCGAATTACACCGTGGATGGAAGATGAAGATGGATGATTAACGTTGTGGTCTCTTGAAACTCGAAAGCAAGCTTCAAGGATGGGGATGGATGGTGGTGCTCACGGCTTCTTCTTCTTCCTTTGGCCTTGCTTGAACCCGTGGAGATGACTAGAGGATGGAGAGAAGATGGGAGAGGCTCACGGCAACAAGGTGATTTTTTTTTTCTGAATTTTTTCTAAGTTGTGGACCATTTCTCAACGTCAAAGAGGTGGGTATATATAGGAGCACGGCTAGGGTTCACAAAGCAATCAGAAATTTCCACATAGCTTCCACCAATGATAATTCGCCAAGTAAGCTTGTGATGTGGTCCAACCAATCAAAACTCTCTAAAATACCTCCCTAATATTTAATTGCCCAATTTCCTTGAAATTATTATGATTTTCTTCATGAATTTCGGCCAAGAATATCTTAGGAGAGAGAAGTTACCGAAATATCATGAATAAATGCTGATTTACTTCACCAATTTCGGCCAAAATGAAATTAGAGAAAGTAGGGAACGAACCTAGCCTTGTTTTGAAACTTTATCCTTCCTTAAAATGCTCCCATGATTTATTTCCAAGATTATCTCTTCCCTTTTCACTTTGACAACATAATTACTCTCCAACAAAATCTCTTTTCCCTCAAATCTCTCCCTTTGATTTCCTCCACCCATTATATTTTCTGATTTTCCACGTCATTTCCTTGTTTCTCTCTTGGCATATCACGGCAAACACACAAAATTATTCCTCCAACAATATTTCCTTCCATAAAAGTCTCCCAAGAAAATATCTCCTTGAAATCCTCAATCAATCATCTTTAATTCCCACGTTGTCACCTTCTTGCCATGTCATCTTCATGAAGCTTCTCTTCCCATTTATGAACTCAATTCAGCTTATTTATTCCAAAGACCTGAAAATAGAAGCTTTCTAAAATAAGAAATGGAAACTTTCCTAAACTAAAATGGGAAACTTTCTAAAAATGAAAAATAGAAACTACAAAACGGAAACTTTCTACAATTAGAAACTTTCCCAATCAAAGAATGGAAACTTTCCTAAACAGAGTTTTATTAAGGAAATAACGCAGAAAATATAGGGAAATAACAGTTAAAATCGAATTAAAATGCTCCTATCACAATCTCTGCAGGGTCCAAGGCCAACCTTCACAAGAAGTTCCCTTGCATATTTTTCTTGAGATAAAAAGAGTCCTGTCTGTTTATACCTGATTCAATTCCCAGAAAATATGACAAAGGTCCAAGGTCTTTAATATCAAACACATCACTGAGCTCAGTAACAACAGATGTTATTCCAGTCCTGTCTGATCCTGTTATAACAATGTCATCCACATATAATAGCAATGCTATCACACCATGATCAGTAACCTTCACAAACATACTAGGATCAGAATCAGAAAATTTAAATCCTAGTGAAGGTAGGAAATTAGTAAACTTCTCATTCCAAGCACGAGGAGCTTGTTTTAAACCATACAGAGTTTTTTTTCAAGTGACACACATAATCAAGATGAGTAGGATCAGAGAAACCTTGAGGTTGGTACATGTAAACATCTTCCTTGAGATCACCATGCAGAAAAGCATTTTTGACATCTAACTGTCTTAATTCCCAATTATTCATTGCAGCAAGTGCAAGTACAAGCCTCACAGTACTGTGTCTAACAACAGGACTAAAGGTTTCATCATAGGCAAGTCCTTTCTCTTGGCTATACCCTTGAGCCACAAGTCTGGCTTTATATCTTGAAATGCTACCATCAGGATTCTTCTTGATCTTGAAAATCCATTTAGTACCAACAATGTTTTTACCCTCAGGTAAAGGTACCAAACTCCATGTACCTTGTTTTTGAAGAGCCGTTATTTCTTCAAGCATTGCATTATCCCATTCTGGAATACCAACTGCAGCTTTAAAGCTCTTAGGTTCAACAGGATCAGATACTTCCATTACAGAAGTAAAACCATAGAAATATGCTAACTCATCTAGAAGATTGTTCTGCACAAAAATCTTGAAACGTCTTCTGTTTGATGATCCCATTCTTTGCTCTAGTCAGCATTGAGTGATTATTGTAATCTTGAGTAACATCTTCAATAAATTGTAGCTCATGTGGAAGTTCACCATTAACTTCTAAATTACCATTCATACCAGGAACAAGAGAATTTTCATGCAGCTCAAGAGAGCTATTGTCATCACCTGAGTGAAATTCTTCATATTGCACAATTACATCACCATTGTTATCATTATTCACACTTATAGCATGACTGCCATTATCATCACTAGAAGAAGAAACCACACCACTACCTCCCCCTGCAGCCACAGATGGGACACTATCTGATGGCTGAGAATAAGAATCAAAGGGCAAGACCAACTGCAACTGATTAGAATGAAGAATGGGCAACATGTAGGACTGGATAGGAGATGTTGGAGCAGGAGAAACAGTAGAAGAGATAGGCACAGAATACTGGTAGGAGGTAGAAGAATGAGATGACTTGAATGAAGAGGCAGGTGAGGAAGTAAAAACATGATATGGAAAAATGATCTCATCATGAACAACATGACTGCACATCCACAACTTATTGTTCTCAATATTATAGCAAAACACACCTTTGTATCCTAAAGCATAGCTAAGAAAAACACAAAGTGATGTACGAGGTTCAAGCTTGTCATATGTGTAGGGTTTGAGATAAGGGTAACAAGCAGTCTCAAAAATCTTAAGGAAAGAAAGATCTGGAGAAGAACCAAACAATTCAATGTAAGGAGAAGACATTTTGAGAGACTTACAAGGCATTCTATTGATGAGATAACCAGAGTGAGACAAAGCATGAAACCATAACATTTTTGGAAGTTTAGCAGCAAATAACAGTGTGATACAAGTTTCAACAAGGTGCCTATTTTTCCTCTCAGCAACACCATTTTGCTGAGGAGTGTAAGGACAAGTAATCAAGTGCAAGATTCCTTTAAGATCAAGAAATTTTCTGAAGGCTTTGCTATTACACTCACCACCACCATCAGTTTGTAGAGATTGTATGTGAGACTTAAATTGAGTAACACCAAAGTTATAGAACTTCATGAAAACTGACAAAACATCAGATTTATTAATGAGAGGAAAAATCCATACAAACTTGGTACAATCATCTATAAAAGTTATATAATACTTGAAACCTTCAATTGACAAACATGGAGCAGGTCCCCACAAGTTTGAATGAACCTTCTGAAATGGACTAAAGCACTTAGACACAGAATCAGGAAAGGGTAACTTATACATTTTGCCACTAAGATAGTCTGAGCACACATGAATAGAGCTATCTTTAGTACACTGAACTTTTTCCAGGTTAAGCATCTTTGAAGCCACATCAGATGTAGGATGTCCCAGCCTATGATGCCACAATGAAGAATGAACATAAGAACCAACAAATGCAGTTTGTGATGACTTTAATGGAGGTATGAACTTGGGTGTCTTAAAGAGAAATAGCCCATCTCCATTACTCCTTCCTCTGTAGAGTAGAGCCTTTGACACTTTGTCCTGCACACAGATATGCATATCATCCATTGTAATAAAACAATGATTATCTCTGCACAACTTATTAAATGATAACAAATTCACTGCAACGCTAGGAACATGTAACACATTATTCAGAAGAAAAATATGAGTGGCAGGAGTAATTTGTGCAGCACCAATGTGTTTGACTTTCAAACCTTCCACATTGCCAATAGTGACAGTATGCTTGGACTCATAAGGTTGAGCAATGACAATGTTCCTCAAATCAGAGGTCATATGATGTGTGGCCCCAGTATCACCAATCCATATTGCTCCATCATCATTAGTCTGAGAATTTGAAGAGCTAGCAATATTGCATTGTGAGTGAGCAGTCATTGCAATAAGAGAAGATGGAGGTTTAGTACCCTGAAATGCATGATTTCTTCTATGGTGACAATCCAATGCAGCATGACCTTTGAGGCAAAAAATCTAACAAATGACAACTGAGTGATAAGGATGATCAAATGGTACATCAGTTCTGTAAAAACAGTTCACAGCTGTATGTCCCTTCTTGCACCATATTTGACATTCTGGTGGGATTCCATTATTGTTCTTAAACTCTCCAGGGTTGTTGTTTGCTGGATTCTGGAAGCATTTGCTTGCTATGTGTCCCCTCTTGTGACATATATGAAACTCAGTATTTTGATAGCAGTTTGTGGCAGTATGATCTCTTTTGCCACAAAGTTGGCATTCAACTCCATTTTGAGTCCTATAGTTTCCACCATTTGAACTGTTGTTGAAATTGGGTTTGCCACTGTTACTCCAGCTAGATTGGCTGAAAGAATTATCACTTCATGCACCATTTCCTTTGGTATTGGCAAAAGAACTTGAAAATTGCCTTCTGTCATCAGTGTTGGAGTAATTGGAGTTGTTGTTCTTGTATGTGTTGCCTTTGGCAGCAGTGCAGTTATAGATGTTTGAGCAGAAATGAGCCCATCAATGTCTCTTTCAGCTACCAACAATTGTGCTCTAAAGTCTTCCAGGGATATAGGAGAATCTCTTGCTCGAATGACAGTCTTAATCATTGAAATATTGAATACTCTTTTGGCAATCCATTGAGAGTAACCACAACAATGTCTTCATCAATCAAGTTACCACCTACAGAACTCAATTGATCTCTTGCATGCTTAATGCGCAATAGGTATTTATCAATGCTATTTGCACCTTTCTTGATGGTTTGTAGGTCAGTTTTCAGTTGAATGATGTTAGCTCTTGAGCTAGTAGAGAATCTTTCCAGTAGAGCATGACAAACCTCAAAAGCAGACTTGCTTCCCACACTAATCTCCATGATGTCTTCATCCAAGGTAGCCATAAGCAGGCCAACAGGCCAAGAAGTGCCTTGTCAGTTTTCTTCCATATCTGATAAGCACTAGTAATTTCTCTTGTAACTTCGCCTTGTTGGACAGGGATACGAGCCATCAAAGTATCCAAACAAATCATTGCCCTCAAGAATAGACTGAAAATGAAAGCTCCACTTCACAAAATTGCTCTCACTAAGTCGAACAATGATCATGCTCAGCAAGGAGTTGATCTCAGATTGTGACACTCCTAATTTGTTCATTTTATCACACACCAACAGGTTATTGCAATTATCAGAAATATCTCACTTAATACACAGATTTTGTTATCACCAGTTATATTTCTCACAAGATTTATAAAGGATTATGAACTACTTCAACATCAAGTTATAGATCTCATTATAAGTAGATCAGAAGGCTTGCAACAAGTACAGTGAGTCAACAGACTAGACTTAGAGTGAAAACAAATAGATCTAAGAGATTATAGAGCTCACCAGATGCAGCCATTACTCACAGCAAACTTGCAAGAAAAAGAGAGCTCGATGTGTAAACTGAAGTCTAGAATCTCACCTTAATTTTCAGAATCCAAAAATCAGTGATAGCCAAAACATGAACCACAGCTAGAAATCTTGAAGAAATGAGTACGGATGCACAAAAATGCACATATCTAAAGCCTTGTAGTACGAGCAGTCAAAATCGAAGCTAGTGAAGTAGATCTAGGGTTTCATCTATACACACCACACAAATTTGAGCTTGCGGAAGTAGGAAGAAGAACAATTACTACTACATCATGATAATAGGTCACATAATCATGAGTCGTAGCTCTAATACCATGTTAACATTGCATCCATGGAGATAGAACTTGAAAACCCTAGAAAACGAAGAAGGAGAAGCTTACCAGTAGCTAGAGACAAAAGCTTGGAAAATATCTGAATGTAATTTATGAAAGCTGAAAGTTACATTAGAATTATTACAAACCACCTATTTATAGTAGCTAACAACCAAGTTATTACAGCTTGAATGAGCTAAAATGAATTACAGCCACATCAGCACAACGACTTCTATAGTCATAACAGCTGCCACCTTTGACTAGGAAAGCAAGGAGCAAACTCAATGACTCGGTTAACAAACTCCACATCGCCCTCACTTGCAGCCTCAGAATTTGGCAACACTGGGTCTCCTTCTTCCAAAGAAATTTTCAGAAAAGTAAAGAACGCTAACAGCAAAAAAGGATGATAAATCATGAATCCATTCCTTTGCTTTCTTTGCCATCTTAACTTCTTCTTACTCTAGATTTGATCTACTTCTACCTCCATCCAAAGATATCGTCTTCTTTCAATATGCCATCATTGATCATTATCCTACCAACACCTTTGGTGTCGTCATAATCTTCTTCTCACTATCTTCTTCTGCCATGATGTCAAACATTCACTAGAGAGGAATCAAAACCGATTCGAACTAGTCAACAGAATAGTAATCACGTTAGGACACTCAATTTCTCTCCCTATTAATCGAATCTTTTTTTTTCTTCTGATCTGCTTTGAATTTCAACTTTTAGTTAATAATAGAGGAAAAAACTTAATCTACAAAAAGAAAACAAAAAACTGTGTATTAATGGATAAAAATAAAAGGGAATAACGAAAAGTCATTTTTGTCCCTTTATAGAAGAGCAAATGCATGATACATACTTATCTTTAATGGAGAGTTAACAGTTGTGACGAAAGTACTTAATTGGTACGGTTTTTAGAGTTCAGGTACCTAATCAAGCACTTTGAAAGTCTTGATACTATTATGTCCAGGTCTAGATCCCATTTATGATAAAAACCCAAAAGAAAATTAATGGTTTAATCCAAATATGGACCATGAGATAGCAGATAGACATATGGTACACATTGTGCAAGTGGATTCAAAATAATTATTTTATAATTATGTGGTCGTTTTTTTATTTTGGACATAATAACACATTTTTTTATTTTAGAAGTCGAGAATACTAACACATTATCTCACAAACTTTAAAGGTAACCGTCACATTCTCATATTTTTGTTTTCTTTTATCTTCCTAGATGTTGCATGTTAATTATTTGTAATAACTAACACTGTGGAGGTCACGAGTTCAATTCTCATGGACATTATGAAATAAGTAGGATGAAATTAAAAATTGTTATTTCTTCTTAAAAAAAAAACGCAATGGTGCTGTTGTAAAATGACCTAGCTGTACTATTATGAAAGTAAGGAAAACACAGAATTTGGTCCTCAGTTATTTGAAGCTGCGAAAGCATTTTGTGGTGAATGCTGCGAAAGCATTTTGTGGTGAATGCCACAAAATCGCATGATTGATATATATGGTTTTCTCTTTTGAACCAAAAATATCTTCCACCGACCGGGAGGTAACCTTACGCATGAGGATTAAGACAACGATGCTAATATTTGTCATGAAAATATGAATCAAATTCCTAGACGTGTAATCTTAACTTTTGAAGACGTGTACTCCTAACCTGCCAGTTGTTCATTACTTGCAACATTTTTCCTTGTTTTGAAAGTTGACTTAAAAGAAAATCATGTGTTATGAGTGTGACTGATGAAGAAGTTTTCCGTCATTATTTCTTTTGATTGAGTTTTCGATCTACACCTGTTTTGGATTTTTTTATAATGAAGGAGGGCTTGTCTTCCACTTTTTCTCCTTTGTCAACGTCGAATTTAAGCTTGAGTAATTTTATTCGCACAGCCTATTTTTCTTCATACACACCTCTCAAATTTTGTTTGCCATTTTTTCCCTATATTTTTTTCTCTTTTACCCTTCCTCATCTTTTCTGTCTCCTTTGCTACACTCTTTCTTCGATCTCCAGCAACCCCTCTCTCTCTCTCTCTCTCTCTCTCTCTCTCTCTCTCTCTTCAATTCCATCCGTTTCATTTTTATCTGGTTCTCTTTGTTTCTATGAATCAAGTTCATTTAGTAAGGGAATATATATATCTAATTCCAAGGTGAAACTTTTCATGAGGCACCATGGTTCTCATGATCTTTAGTTTACTGGACATCAAAACCTACCCCGATATATATGAATCAATGAACTACTATAATACTATTAAACTATGATGAATTTCACTTTTTTATTTATTTTATAATTCTAGTAATCCCAAGCAAATACTCAAATAGATAGTGAAGAAATTTATTCAACTTATCTTCTATATATTCTAGTGTTTTGATAAACATGTTCATTTGTTCAAATCAATAATATTGCAATAATTGACAAGACTTGCATATATAGTTGTATGCATTTCATACTAAATTTTAATCAAAATAATATTAGAAAACTAAATAAGTGAGCATAACTCAGGTATTAGAAAACAAGTAATCACTCCAACAGTTGTTTGTTTGCCATTGAGTATATAAAGGGGGGACTGTGGGTTTTTACTTTTTATAATTAGAGAAAAGGGTAAAATAGTGATTTAAAATTTTACAAAAATCAGATATGTGTATTAAGTAAAATAGAATGTGTGTATATATTTTCTCTTTAAGCATCTATTATGTGAATTAACTTCGTAGTACAGCGCTGAATATTTGGCACTAACATGATAGTGAGAAAGTTCTCCCAATTCAAGCACCGTGTAGGTTACAGTTCAATACTTCTATAGAAGTTAGAACAAGCTTACGGTTCAATACTTCTATAGAAGTTTACGGTTCAATACTTCTATAGAAGTTAAAACAAAAATGAAAAGCGATACGAAACTCATACGCATAATAAAATTGTTGAAAGAAACAGATAATATGTATATACCAGATTTCTTTTTATTCCTTTTTTCACAGATTTATATTCCGTTAGGTAAAAAGAGAGAAATAATGTTTTATAATTGATTTCAATAAAGAAATAATGAAAGAGCACAATTGTCATTTGTCACTTTAACTTTCAGCATTTTATTCTTCTTTTGGTTAGAACAAGGTTATTGTTAAGTACTTCTATAGAAGTTAGAACAAGAATGAAAAGCGATACGAAACTCATATGCATCATAAAATTGTTGAAAGAAACAGATAATATGTATATACCAGATTTCTTTTTCTTCTTCTTTTTCACAGATTTATATTCCGTTAGGTAAAAAGAGAGAAACAGTGTTTTATAATTGATTTCAATAAAGAAATAATGAAAGAGCACAATTCTCATTTTTCACTTTAACTTTCAACATTTTAGTCTTCTTTTGTTTCTCTCTCTTTTTCTTTCTGGGCAAGACCTTTAGTTTTTGTCTGACGAAACCATCGGAATCAACCTAACGCTGAGACCAGCAGATCCTGCGCACAACGGCATAACTACAAAAGATTAGATAGATGTGTTCTTCTTTTGGCCTGAGATCATATCAAGAGTACTCTGAATCGATCATGCATGACAATTAAGGGGTCCAAACTATACTTTTACTGTTCGTGTAGTACAAGTACTGAAGTACTCTTGACCAAGATAGTAGTTATGTCACCGGATTCAATTAGTTTGGTGACCTGCCACGACACTTAGCCACCCTAATTCAACAATTGTGCTCGAACATATCTACTGTCATATAGTCCCTCCAAACTTGTTATATTTCACATTACATAATATATGTCTTGTAATGGTAAACGTACTAAATCATCATTTTAAGTCCATCTCCTTAAAAAATCAACCAGTTGACTTGTAGACGGCTTAATCATACAAATATATCAAGCACATGGATGGTTTATTTAAATTTTATCATTCTCATTACGGACTGAATGATCATTAACTTGTTCAGTGTCTTGAGAGTTTGGACAGGATATGTGTCGACGAGTATTAGGTATATATATGTTGGTAAATGTTATGATATTTTGTGATAGCATATTCGATTGGGTTCTTGGGATAAAGATCAGCATATGGGTCACTCGATAATTACTAAAACTAAACCAAATATAGGATATGCTTTTTTTTTTGTTTTGGAAAGAGCCAAATATTAGTGAAATATAATATGTTTCCCAGCCAATTATCAGCATTTTGGATTTTCATATGGTTTTTTTTTTTTCCAAACTTGTTCTTAAGTTAAAGTGCTGCTTCCATAGTTCTTATAAGAGCTGTGATAATATTAGGACTGTCATTCAGTCGGTTTGAATCGGTTATAGATATTACTAAATTCAATACCAAAGTTTTTGGTTTCGAAATTGAACTACCAATTATCAACCAAAGTTTCGGTTTTTAATCATGTCTACCAATTCTTATAAGAGCTGTGATAATATTAGGACTGTCATTCAGTCGGTTTGAATCGGTTATAGGTATTACCAAATTCAATATCAAAGCTTTTGGTTTCGAAATTGAACTACCAATTATCAACCAAAAGTTTCAGTTTTTAATCATGTCTGCCAAATTTGGTATTTTGCTTTTCAGTGTTACCAACTTTAGAACTACTAATTCTTTATAATATGAATTAGAATGAAAAGTAATAGGTTTTTCAATTTTATAGTCATAAACTTTGTATTCATCTACTTATTATAGCTTTCTTTTGTACATATGACATCAAGTTTGAGTCATTTTCAATAAAACTAGGTTCTTTAACCATCTTTGGTGAGATTACTTAAAATACATATACTATTAATTTAGTGTATGTAGTAATGTTCATACTATTATGAAATTTTTTATGTTTATTTCTTGAAAATTATAGTATATAAAGCTAATATTTAGATAATCGATAGATTCGATATATACAAAAACCAAACCAACTTTTTCGGTAATTTTCTATTTAAGTTTTATCGGTCTCAGTTATCAAAAAATCAGTTTACCAAACACAAAACATCGGTTGGTATTCAGTTAGTTTGGTAATTACCAAACCAAGTGACAGTCCTAGAAAATATTCCTAAATTCACAAGTCCGAACAGAAAACATATGAGATCAATTTAATTTGTAATTTCGTGAGTTGTTAGTTAGTTGGTTTAAATATCGCAGAAAGTTAAGAGTTGAAATCTCACTTATATTATAGATTGGTGGAGTTGGGATTAAAAAATAATTATAATAAGTAAAAATAAAAATACGAGATCACCATAACTTCACAGAATTTTTTTTATGACATTTAACTTTTCAGAATCCAATCCCACATTATTCATACATATACATAAGCTAGCAGCAGCTGTTCCAAATTACAATTAATTAAGCTGAAGCAGGTGATCAAGAAAAACAAATAAATCACACACCTTTGTATTCTCCGTTACTCCCTTAACAAACTAGATGATTCCATGAATAAATATAGAAGCAATTTTCTGGATTTACAATTATTATATATTGGTGCACTCCCAAAATTACGATCATATATATTTGATCAGGAAGTTTGGAAACCTGTTAATGGAGCTGGTTTCTGAAGTCGCAATGTTTTGTTTTTGATATATAAAGGGATCGTCACCAATGTTTATTGATCACGATCATAAATATATGAGTTCATACCCTAGGGAATTTTCTTGGAACTTCTTTGTCTTTTGGGTGGCCCGATGAATAATTCCGTCTCCACTTCCATAGTTTCAGTCTCGCTCTCGGTTTCTACATCATCCTCTTCATCTTCTTCTCCTCCTCCTCTATTGTTTGGGGGACCAATTGGTTGCATGCCACACTGAAATATGAAATAGGAATTAATGGAGTGCAAATTTTTTAACCGAATTAAGGTCAAGATTACACATATATGTCCAGTTCATTTAGAGTATGCTGATAAGATTTTGTAGATGATGCATCCAAAATCCCCAGATCGACTACTACTACTAAGTTCAGCATCCAAATCGACTCAAGACATTATGTTTTTATATTGTGGTGTAAGGCACCACAATTGCCTGTGCATGTAGTATATACGCCCCTGGAGACTGATCAACCAAAGCCAAAACTTGCATATATGTAGTGGCTGTCGCTCCTAACACGTGGAAATATAGCTGCCCTAGAATATACCATGGCCAATGAAGTTAAAGAATGAATCCAATCCAAAACCAGTAGGCAATAGATAAAGCTCCCCGACCAAGATTTAGATCTTGTGGTATATGCAAGGCAATTAAGATCCATGATGTAGGATTTACCTTCTCTCAACAATCTTGAAGTTTAAAATTTAAAGAAGCTTGATATTACCTTTTCCCTTAGCTCAACATTTTGCTTGAGTAGGCTTTTCTCCTGATCATCATGATTATTGATCATGCCAAAAAAAACAAATGGAATCAATATTGTATGTAGTAGCATTTATTAGAATAGTACCACACAAATATGAGGTGAAAATGAATATTCACAGCAGTTTTACCTCTTCCTTCATCAGCTCTATCTGCTCCCTCAGCATCAGGTTCTAATTATAGGGACCGGAGAAATATATGTGGTAACGATTAATGGTTGAAGTAAGGTATATACAAATTATATTATTAAATAGAATGAACTTGATCTCCATGTATGTGTACCTTTCTATCTCTAATTTTGGCTAAGCTTCGCTCCAATTGGTTTTCTATCTGCTGTAGCTCGTCTATCGAACATGATTCTAAACCATCACCTAAGAGCTTCCTGCATTCATGTATAATAGTTTTTGTATACTAATTATGTTTAAACCTTGCAGGATTAGTATAGAGCTAGAATAAGTTTAACTTCAAAAACTAGAAATATCAAAGTTAACCTTTTAGAAGATTCAATAAACTCAATCCTCTTTGCCATGCTACTGGTGTCTTCATTAGCAAGCTGCAATGCAAATCCAATAATTCAAGAAAACTGATCAGTAATTTGTTACTTCTAGGCCATGCTTAATTTTCCGTGAAAATGGTTTATCAAGTATCTACATATACATAGGCCTTACCAAGCAAGCTGGTTGACTGAAAAGTAAGAAGAAGTGCGGTTAATCTCACCATGGCAACTACATGTGCAACACACTTCGCTAATTGAAACTGATCATCTTTTGGATCTCTATCAGGCATTGCCTCTACGAGAAAATCAGTCATATTGGAAACTATTTTGGTCATCTAAACCTCGTAGACAAGTGAAATTCCCAAATAAAAACTTGAATTACTGTAATCAAATGGCTAAAGAATTTCTGATTTTGAATACTGATTTTTCTGCAAGGTTGAATTTTAAAAAAATACCTAAAATGTGGAAAGTTCCAATCATTGGATTACATGTCTCAAGTGAGATTAACCACACTTTCCTCGGAGTCCAGGCTATATGTATGTCCCCTCCGAGACACTTTACTACAGCTATCAATAATATTTCGTAGGCTAGCGGATCTATTTCCCCTACCTCCCCTTCAAAAAAAAAAAAACAAGGGCTTTTTTAAGGAAATATTTGGTGCGTGTCCAGCTGTTGGATTACCTCCATATGATCGTGATCTTGAACTGCTTTACCGCTGAGGCCTTGATCCTTCACTCTCTTTTGAAAACGGTCTATTGTGTTGTTCAAACTGAAGCAACTCCAAGCACATCAACATGAAAATACATCAAAACAATGCTATTAACCACACACACACACATACATGGAAGGGGGATATAGAGAGGACCTCCATAAACTTGAAATGTGAAGATGTTTTTATTTTTGGCATGTATTTTAATAATCTAAACCGTTCGTTCTCAAGTTACATACACACATATGAATCCTACAAAAATTTAGCCAAATCATGAAATGTTTAACTATTTGATTAGCACAATGTTAGTTTTAATTTTATTTGACAGAACAATGTATACACAATTTTGAATGACCAAATGATTATGAATTTGGTTGATTTTTTGTAGACACAATTCCTATATAGGAATATAAATTATCAATAGTTGAAATCATTGAATTAGGTCATATATTAGTGTAAAGTAGTAAATATTCTCAAATTTTTAAAGTTAGGAGGTTTTCTAGAACAGGCTTATATATATATACAGATCCTATCCAGAGCGAGGCATCCTCGCTTTGAAATTTCAGAGCGAGGTTAGGGTTTAGGGTCACTTTTCGGTCGCATATCCACATCTCAATCGTTCAGTTTTTAGGTACTAATGTATAGATCATCTCTGCAAAATTTCAACGAAATTGATGGTCTTTAAGGTATCTAACTCGCTTAAACCAATGGACGAACTGAATCTGTCCAACCTGAACCGTACTAGCTTTGTATAAAAATATGCATCTAGTTATCACACATAACTCCTTTTTCCATGATTTGTACATGTTAACAGATTGGTTAACATCATATCCTATCTTAATTATAAAGAAAATGAATAGACAATAAATAATATGC